>NC_090245.1:89883358-89885858 GCF_037325665.1 Littorina saxatilis
AAAGTTGAACTCTCTAAGAGCTGTACCAAGTCGTTTACTCACATGGTTCGCACACTCTTCCTTGTCAATGTGAATATCCTCACCATAGGGCTTGATGTCGTTGAGCTATGTAAAAGTCTTGGAGTCACCGTCCGACAGTAGTGTTGTGTAGCGAAGCTTGTTGGTGTTCACCGATCGACGCCATATGACACGGGCTGCTTCCACCTCCATCATCCTGATGAGCCTGCAAACAAGAACAAAATAAGAAATGTAATTTGCAAACAGAGTATTTTTTAAGTGTGTGTGTGTGTGTGCGCGCATGTGTTATTCAGTCATTGTCCAGCTAATACTTCAATTATAATTAATGCGGAAAAAAATGAAATAAACATGGAATTACTAAATTACTGAATATTAAATTTCTAGCAGCAGGTATAGGTGCACTGAACATTGTTAGATTGTAAACGTTAAGCATAATGCATTAATTGATACCATTTGAACGTTTTTAAATACACTTGTATTGTGCCACACATACATGTACTATTTGCCATCCCCTGACCACTATTCTAGCTCCCTCAGTTCTGGGAAGCCCGTTGATTCTGAAGACTTGTGAATCTCTCTTGATGCTGTAGATACAGCTCTCTCTCTCTGTCTCTCTCTCTCTCTCTCTCTGTCTGTCTATCTATCTGTGTGTGTTTATTTCTTATTATTTTCATCACACACATGCACTCCCCCATGCCCTGAACTATTCAAGATACAAATTGGATTTTTACGCATGTGTTACAACTTTCATTATTATTATCATAAATTGATGATCTGTCTTTATGACGCTTTTTTTTTAATCCATCATCCATGCCTTTGGTTTTGGTTTTCAGTTTCACTGGAATGCATGGAAAATAATATCCACTCATCACTATTACATTTACTTGTAATTTGCTATATATTATTTGAGTAAGTTGCTTAAATTTGAAATAAACTCTATTCAAATATGTCTGTGCAAACAGATATAATTTACCTTTATAGTTCACCTCACACTTGTCTAAGTGGTCCACGAGCCAGGCCGCATACTCCTCTGGCTTTTCCTGAAACAGCTTCTGCCCCGTAGACTCCACACCTGGCAGTAGGTACACATGACATGGGCATCAACACAGAGTCCAGTAAGTAAGTCCACAACACACCCAACTCCAATGTGCGAAGAGTGTCCACGAGTAAGCCAGGTGCCATCATAGCTCACAATAATGTTCAGGGTGTCGTCGACACCAAGAGTAGTGCCACAGTATCTTGCATGAACTTCTCGAACATATGCAACAGTGTCACTGAACACATGCTTCCGGAATTTCTCCAGTTGTGTGAATACTTGGCTGGCATGAGTATGACTATGAAAGGTCTTGTGGTGAAGTCCAGCTAAATCCATGTTTTCACAGAAATTTCTGAATGTGGTGGCTCCCAGTCCACAAGCAAGTGAGGAATACACTGCCTGTCTGTTCATGTCGAACACTTTTGTCTTGGCCTTAAATTTTGTCGCAAGATACTGTTCATACACGCTCTTCGCACGAAGAACAGTTCACCTGGGCAAATACTGCCAAGCCACTTGTTGGTCTGGAGTCTGTGCAAAGAGACAAGCACTTGTTTTTACACTGTGGACAGCACAGACTTGCAACCATACTGTCTACTTCGGCAAAGTCTACAACACCCCTCTGGGTTTTTACCAGGGTTTCAGTAGCAGCAGATGACTTAGTGTCAACTCCACCGGACACAAACCTCTCATACGATTCTTTTTTGAACTCACTTCTTGTCTTCGTGCCGAGAATGTTTTCAGTGGAAGGAATCGACGCGGAAAATGTAGCACTAGCAGACGACCCCAAAACCGGCACTAATTCTGCCACGTCAGCCAGCACAGAAGCTGATTGCGCTGATTTCTTCGCCTTCCATTGATTCTTCACTTGATCTGTCCTCTTTTTCGTAGATTTTGGGGCTCCTCTGGTTGTTGATGGCTTGGTGCGAACCATTTTTGCACAGGAGCGTGTACTTTCACTGCTTGTAAACAAGCGCCATTGTTGTACCACGTGACCCCGGTTGAACGAATCAAGATCACATCATACGTCATACTCTCCGTATAAGGAAGTTGGCGTAGATTGACCTACATTGAAAATGTTCCGTTAGAGCCGAAGTAGTCCGGAAAATAACGAAACAACGGTCACATGCAAACAGGGGAGGCTATGTAGCAAGCAACGTCATGCAGTGTTCGCCCTGTCGTCTGCTCAAATTTGCTGATCAAGGTGTTGAAAATCGGCAATAATAAGGCAAGTTCAAGACAAATGAACGCAATCAGGCGAGGGTTGGTGTATTGAATTTATTTTTATTGCACAAAAAAAACATGTATATGCAACATCAACGGCAGAAATTGAAAGAAAAATGACCACAGTTTTCCAAACAGTCAAAATGTCTAAATGCCCAAATCTGCCCAAAAGCTCAAAAATCACCCCCGCACATCCCCTTAATGACTTTGGTCATTAAAAATAAA
>NC_090245.1:89890858-90102521 GCF_037325665.1 Littorina saxatilis
GACATAAACACAAAAACATAAAGAAAATGTACAGATAACATGCATCACGTGATATATACTACACATGTTCCGCGCATCAACGCAGCCTGGACATCAGAATATCCTCCCTCTATTGCTGTGACACTGACAGACAGAACAAAATGTGAGTGGACGGGGCCGGGGGGGGGGGGGGGGGGGGGATCATCTCGACACAGACCAGACAAACAGTAGGCTTGACCTCAAGCAACGTCAGCCGTCCGTCTGTCAGCGAGAGTGAAGAGCGATGAGTGGCCAGTGTCCTCAAATCTCACTTTATCACACCTGTCTGACAAACTCCACACCTGACGGCAGAGCAGTTGAGGAAAACAGTTAAGCCACTCTTCCTTGGAGAACGACAGGTACGTCCAAAATGTTTGTCCTGGTTTTGCCCCCCTCCTCATTTTGTTTTTGGTTTAAACACAATTTTATTCAAAATACATGACATGAAACAATTGACAAAAATGCAGCTAGGACACGAACTCAAGCAGATGCTTATTTGACGTGACCATAACAATGCTAAGTTACACAAGTTTTCATGATGGTGGACAACACAATTATTAACCAGAAGAACAAAATGTAGGAGGGGGGTATGGGGAACTTAATCAAAACAGGAGGATTTTGTTTTTAACATTACCTGCGATTTCTGTTAGTGTTACAACTTTTCTCATTCTTTTTCTCCTTAAACATTTTTTTCGTCATCACCGATCGCTCAGATACAGGCAGTTTTAGAATACACACTCGAGGGCTAATTCAAATGATCCAAACCGATAAAAACGAGGACCTGCCGGTGATACGGACTAACTTCTGACCCTGAGGTGAACCATGCACTCTGATGATACTTCCCACGAGATAAGATCAAATGTGACTGAGGAAAAATTAGGTTGGAGCTTCATCAAAGCCCAATAAATGTTAATGAATAAAAGCTGGGCAAGTGGATTAAAAAGGACAGGTCATTTATTCATACTGTCCTAGATACTGGAGTAAGATTTTATACGTGGATCTCTGGTCTTTCAAAACAAACACGAAAGACTGACAGTCATACAGATTGACAATGACAGACGGGCTGACAGCGTTTAGAAATGTTCTCTTCTTGTCTGACCCACTTGGATATTTATGCAGAATGGGGTGGCTTAGACGAGGTATAGGATTGGGGTTTCTCATTTTATTTCTATGGAGAATGTTTTCATTTCCGTATGACAGATTGCAAACATCGACTTACTTTCTCCTTTTTAAAAAAAAAACTTTTCTCTGTTTCATTTAGTCACTTTACTCCTAACCTGTCGTTTTCCTCACATCTTTTCAAGTTTTATTCTCTTCCATCAATTGTCTTTCCAAAAGTACACACGACTTCAAATAAATTTATAGATCTGTGGCGATAAAGATGATCGTGTAGGCCAGAAGGAAGGTACATTTAACTCTTTCATACCAACGGCGTCAAGGTAAACTTCAATCAATCAATCAATCAAAGGCTTATATCGCGCGTATTCCGTGGGTACAGTTCTAAGCGCAGGGATTTATTGTTTTATTTTTTTATTTGTATTTTATGCAATTTATATCGCGCACATATTCAAGGCGCAGGGATTTATTTATGCCGTGTGAGATGGAATTTTTTTACACAATACATCACGCATTCACATCGGCCAGCAGATCGCAGCCATTTCGGCGCATATCCTACTTTTCACGGCCTATTATTCCAAGTCACACGGGTATTTTGGTGGACATTTTTATCTATGCCTATACAATTTTGCCAGGAAAGACCCTTTTGTCAATCGTGGGATTTTTAACGTGCACACCCCAATGTAGTGTACACGAAGGGACCTCGGTTTTTCGTCTCATCCGAAAGACTAGCACTTGAACCCACCACCTAGGTTAGGAAAGGGGGGAGAAAATTGCTAACGCCCTGACCCAGGGTCGAACTCGCAACCTCTCGCTTCCGAGCGCAAGTGCGTTACCACTCGGCCACCCAGTCCTTGAGTGGTTGCACAACAAGGAAACTGAGGAGCAAAAGGTGTAAACTTCTTGCCAACTGCCGTGAAACGCCCGCGGTGCATGCTACATGCTACATCAGGGAACTCCTACAAAATTAAAAGCGGATGGCAGAAAGTAGATAAGTCAGATCTAATGAGGCAGGCAAGAACTGAATTGACCAAGGGGAAGGGTGAAGAAAATAGGCATCTCTTCAATAAGGATTGATTAAGAAAGAGGAAGAGAGGGTCCAAGTTGCAGGATAATGAGAAGCGTGCTCTCTTTGTTTCAATACATAAGCCCTCGCCAAAAAGACGCAAAAGAAACGTCTTGCTATTGAGTCGAGTGGCGTTCCTGTAAAGCCCTCCCGCCTTTCCAAGCTGCCAAGCAAACCCGTTCGAGACTCGTCAGGTCTGGAAGTGCTCCGCAAGTTAGTAGCACACCAAAAACTAAACCATCAAAACACTATACACACACACACACACACATACCGAAATAGCAGCACCAGTGAAAACACTTCCTCGTCATAGCGGTGACGTGTTAGAGGATAAAACTCCTATTACAAGTGACTCGCACCGCCTCTAATCTACTTAACCCAATACTGTTGACAGCCTTGCCCAAATACTTCAGGTTGTGTGCCCCATGGGTGTCTGACCTTTCCTGGAATTCTCTGTGACCCTTTTGGGTTTGCATAAAACCCAAACAAACACCCTGCACCCCTCACCCCAGCCCCCTAAAAATCAAAACACACACAGAGGACACAAAAAGGCTATCGGTCAGATTTCCTTTTCCCGCACGCGCCCCCCTAAACACAGGCACCGGATAAAAATGGGTTGCCCAACTCTTCTTGTGGTACTCTGTGTATTCCATTCTCCTAAATCAATAGATACATATTCATACATTGTGCAAAGTTCGGTCTTTCTGCTTTTAACATTTATTGATCAATTAATTTATGTATCTATTTATTTATTTATCTGTCTATTTATGTATTTGTTTGCTTATTTATTTACTTACTTATTTATTTAAAGTGAATAACCTTCCTTGTCATGTTTTAACTGTTTTATCTTGTTCTTTTTGGGGAAAGGGCAGAGGGGAAGGGAGGGAGGGGGTGGCAGTGAATGTCAAAATGTCAGCAGAGACTTTGTATTTTATACCGTGCAACTAGACATCAAATAGCTTTTTCTTTTATTTGTTGCTTAACGTCCAGCCGACTACGCAGAGCCATATCAGGACGAGGAAGGGGGGATGAAGGGGGCCACTTGTCAAGCGATTCCTGTTTACAAATGCACTAACCCATTACTTGTGTCCCAGCAGGCTTTAGTAAAACTAAATTAATACCTACTGGAAGATTACCAGTTTCCAGTATGTTAAAATAGGCTTAACCTATCTACTGCTGGACTTACATCAGAACACTAACAGATTAAACTATACATGAATCGCGAGACAAGCGGCAAGAGAAGAGATTTTTGGAAAAAATACAGGTGAATGAGCAAGAAGGCAGAAAAAAGAAAAGAATTCATGAAGAAAAAGAGAGCATGACAGGAAAGAGGAACCAAAAATCTACCTAACAGCAAACTAGAAAGCTCCTGCGGTTCCAAAAACAGGAGGGGCCTTTAATTTCATAACCGCAGTGCCCCATTGCGGGACACATCAAATAGCTCTCTGCTGCAGATTTGGCATGCATTCTTCATACTGCCATTACCTTCTTATCAATATTGTTTAAACATGTACAATCTTCACCTGGTGTGCCACAAATATGTACAGATAAAATCATCACCTTCGCTGTTTGAAGATCTGACTATTCCATTTTAACAGCCTGTTAGGATCAATTGGCCTATATTGGGACATGTACTCGTAATGCGCTGAGGATAGATCCTAATATTTTTGACTCAACAATTCCGATTTGGCTGTCATTTTGACTAGACAGCATTTGATTGGCTTCCCCAAAAGATGAAACAACCAATCAAAATTTAATCATACAGAAACATACTTGTGACACTCGGCGCCTGTGTCACCAGCAAGCCGTCCCATGTCCAGGGTTATTGTGAATGGGAAGTAGGAGTTAAAACCAAGAGCCGTGCAAACAGAGCAGCAACTGTGAAGCAGTGAACCCAAGACCCCACAGTCACAGGAGCAAAGGACCCTCAGGGGCCTAAAAGCCTGCACTGAAGCAGCAGGGATCTGCAGTTGACAGAAAGGGCAAGAGAGGTGGCCCTTTGGACTCTTACTGCTTCAGGTGGATTGTACAAGGGGATCAGAGCTACAAAATGAGATAATCCACTTTTGAAGTGTTTCTTGACTGGTTTGCAATAGACCTTTCCCCTATCTGAGCAGCTGTCGCGAGATATCCGCGAGACACGCTCTTTGTTATGCTTTGAATATCGCGAGAACTTTAAACCTTGGCTTTTGCAGCTCGCGTGAAATCGCTGTACCACATGGTTTGTGATGCTCTGAAGTTTGTAAGAGCTTACAAGAGCTTGGAATATCGATAGGGTCTATTTGGAGACATTTCGGGTAGTACTGCGTACTGGTAGTTCTTGTGTAATTTAAATGAGTGTGTCACTTAGATAACTGCCATGAGAATGGAGGACCCGCTGGCTCTCAAATCTTCAATTAAAGTTTTTGTTAATCGGTGATATTAGGTTTGACACCTTTCAGAACTAAATATCAGCAAACATCAGCAGAAAGAAAACAAGTCGCGTAAGGCGAAAATACAACATTTAGTCAAGTAGCTGTCGAACTCACAGAATGAAACTGAACGCAATGCAACGCAGCAAGACCGTATACTCGTAGTCCACCGCTCACGGCATAGGCAGTGAAATTGACAAGAAGAGCGGGGTAGTAGTTGCGCTGGGAAGGATAGCACGCTTTTCTGTACCTCTCTTTGTTTTAACTTTCTGAGCGTGTTTTTAATCCAAACATATCATATCTATATGTTTTTGGAATCAGGAACCGACAAGGAATAAGATGAAAGTGTTTTTAAATTGATTTTGACAATTTAATTTTGATAATAATTTTTATATATTTAATTTTCAGAGCTTGTTTTTAATCCAAATATAACATATTTATATGTTTTTGGAATCAGCAAATGATGGAGAATAAGATAAACGTAAATTTGGATCGTTTTATAAAAAAAAATTTTTTTTTACAATTTTCAGATTTTTAATGACCAAAGTCATTAATTAATTTTTAAGCCACCACGCTGAAATGCAATACCGAAGTCCGGGCTTCGTCGAACATTACCCGACCAAAATTTCAACCAGTTTGGTTGAAAAATGAGGGCGTGACAGTGCCGCCTCAACTTTCACGAAAAGCCGGATATGACGTCATCAAAGACATTTATCAAAAAAATGAAAAAAACGTCTGAGGATATCATACCCAGGAACTCTCATGTCAAATTTCATAAAGATCGGTCCAGTAGTTTAGTCTGAATCGCTCTACACACACACACACACGCTCATACACCACGACCCTCGTCTCGATTTCCCCCTCTACGTTAAAACTTGACTAAATGTAAAAACTTGTTATGAAGCGGAGTAAGACAAACCAAGTGGATCTAAAGCGCCATTGGGAAATAAACCACAGTATCAACAAGAGTATGTGCAACACACTAACAGAAGACACAACTATAAGTACTAACAGATGACCGTTTGTGTGGGTGTGCCTTTTACAACACTTGTCAACTTGTTCGTACAGTCACAATTCATTCTATAAGGAAACACACACAACACCATTGTGCAAAACACAACAAACACATTCCTACCCGCAACTGACAAACCACGACAAGGAAGAAATTACCTGAACGTGTGCTCATATAACATATTTCATTTTCAACACAATACTGACTGGACAATACACTTACACTAACTTAGGGAAAAACAACGAATACATTTGCTTACCTTTCACTTTTGGCTTGAGATACTATCCGAGATTTCTCCAACAAGTATTTTTCCACAATAGCACTGAAAAAGAAATGCAAAATTCAAAGAGTAAATGAAAACGCAAAATCTGAAACTATGCACTGAATCTCCATGAAATTGACAGATTTGTGCTGTTGAGATGTTTGAAAAAACCCACAAAACTATCCCACTCACTCTCACCCCCCCCCCCCCCCCCCCCCCCCCCCCCCCCAGACCAGCATGTCATTCATGATAATGTCAACAGTGTCAGTGTATAAAATAATCATTTTTTTTCTTTTCTTCTTAATTATGAAAGATAACAAAAAGGGTATGCATTTACATCATACAAACCTTACTGTGTTAAGATTTTAAACAGAAGCAGAATTAATTATGACTGCACAAAATCAACAGAGAAAAAAAATCTGGGTACTACCCAGCATAAACCATTGTGGTTTTCTGTTTCCTGTAATCAAGTAAATAACTGCAATTACCCTGCGAATGTATGTGAGCTATAATGTTGTAACTATCTTCCTCGTCCATTTATGCTTGGGAACTATCTTCCTAGCTCCTACACAAGATAACATTTTCTGGTAGGTAACGCTCAATAGGCAGTTTATCTCAAATGTATTAATTACAGTTACACCGTGTCAAACTTAAGCCTGCTGTAGCATGTGCATGCCCCCACACACACACACACACACACACACACACACACACACACACACACACGCACGCACACACACACACACACACACACACACACACACACACACACACACACAGCCTTTTTCATACACTTTATTCATAACTTATGATGGGGGTTCCATTTTACCCTTAAATGTCACAGACCCCATACATCCCTTCAAATAATTGATGAAATGGATGATAGAAGATGATTGTTCACATAATTTTCTCATTCAGATAACAGATTCACCTTCTTTGTACTAATTGGCCCTGCAAGTTTCAAGCGCGGGTATGCTGCACATCAACAATGAACCCTATATATATATATTTTGGCCCATGATGAGAGAAAACCTAAATTGCTTGAGTTTTGTGCAAAATATAATTTCCTTATTCCCTGCCCTCAACAACACAGTCAAATCAAGTGCAACTCACACTAGAGTTATAAATACCCTCATCACAGTTATAACAAAAAAGAAACCATATCTATTCACTCACCCATGCACCATCCCATTTTCCTTGTAGTTGACTTGAATGAACTTGCCAAAACGACTGGAGTTGTTGTTGTGCACCGTTTTAGCATTCCCGAAAGCCTGTAAACAGAAGTGTTTAAAATCGTAGTCAATTGTTTTCATTGTGAAAGGCATTCACCATATATGACTCACGCAGTCAAGACTTTACCGGTCAGTCAGCAAACATTGAATTCCCTTGAGTGTTTAGCAGCATTTAGCGGGTTAGGTTACAGTTATTTACTGGTAATGAAATTTAACTCTTTGAATATTTCAAACTGAAGAAAAATGAAGACCTGCATGTAAATTAGATGTTATCTTTAATTTGCTATGTTTAACTAAAAATGAAACATGGGACTGGGTGGCCGAGTGGTAACGCATTTGCGCTCGGAATCGAGAGGTTGCGTGTTCGACCCTGGGTCAGGCCGCTATTTTCTCCCCCCTTTCCTAACCTAGATGGTGGGTTCAAGTGCTAGTCTTTCGGATGAGACGAAAAACCGAGGTCCCTTCGTGTACACTATATTGGGGTGTGCACGTTAAAGATCCCACGATTGACAAAAGGGTCTTTCCTGGCAAAATTGTATAGGCATAAATAAAAATGTCCATCAAATACCCGTGTGACTTGGAATAAAGGCCGCGAAAGGTGAATGCTCGCCTAACAGGCTTGAGGTTTGCTGGTCGATGTGAATGCGTTATATATTGTGTGTAAAAAATGTTTGTTTGTCTGTAAAAAAATAAATATAAAAATAAAAATAAAAATTCCATTTCACACGGCAGAAATTAATATATGTAAAGCGCGGAGAGCACAGTTAATTGTGGTTCGCGCTATATAGGCTCACCATAATAAAAAAAAAATAATGAAACAAATTTCACATTATGCAGCCAAATTATTGGTATTAAGAGGGTGTTTCTCATACCTGAGAACTATTTAGAAATGAGTGAGATCTGATGCCTGAACTGGTTAAAATTCTAGCTTTTTCTGCAAGATTTTGCCATCAATACATTTCAGTGTACACTTTTCCTCAAAACTGATTTGTGAATCAATTATCTTGGCATACAAAAACATATTCATATATTATATTATATATATACACAAAACAATCATCACATAAAAACAAGACAACTTAGGCAAACCAGTTAACCACTCAGAAAAATTGCTCTCGTGGAAGTGCTCGTGACTTACTGTACACTATGCAGGCCAAGTACCCATAAACTGGCAGTATTGTTTTTGGTTGTTTGTTCGTTCATGGGCTGAAACTCCCACGGCTTTTACGTGTATGACCGTTTTTACCCCGCCATTTAGGCAGCCATACGCCGCTTTCGGAGGACTGGCAGTATAAAGGATTGTCTTAATAATATTTCCCCTGAAATCGGCGTATGCTGCCTGAATGGCGGGGTAAAAACGGTCATACACGTAAAAATCCACTCGTGCTAAAAACAAACCATGAGTGAACGTGGGAGTCTAAGCCCATGAACGAAGAAGAAGAATAAGAAAGTCTTAATAATATTACTCATGCAGGGAATAGTGCAATACAGGAAATCTCTGTGCTCTCAAGAAGGTATAGCTTCTTCACCCGAGCAATAAACCTGAGGGTGGCGAATTCAAGAAGTGGGCAGGCATGATTTACCTTATCAAATCACTTCTGTGCACTACACAAGCTGATTGACACTAGTACTTTTAGTTTTAACAGTAATAGTGGTATTGCCTGCAGACTGTTTGTGGCAAACAGAAACGATATGTTTGATGAATATATTCAAATGCACAGAATTGAAAAGTACTTTGAAACTAGAGGAAATGACAGTTCAAAACTGACTCTTAAAACTCTCTGCCCTGCATACAAAAGAAAAGGCATACATTTAATAAAGTAAAAAGCAACAAACATTCAACATGACAGTATGATCCTTTGACTTACTCCACAATAGTAATACTCTATGGTGTTTTGTCAAAAAGAAGCACTTTTACAGGCCGTCAGTGTCCCTTTAAGTTTAAGGAAGAAGAAACGTTACCCACCTCTAAAACAGGCCCCGCTCCAAGGATGGTCTGCTCCACACCACTCCCGTGTAATCCTTTGTGCGACAATGCTGTCAAGTGATGCAACAACAAGTTCGTACTCTCTGTTTTGCCCGACCCGGACTCCCCAGAAATCACAATACACTGGTTTTGCCGCGTCTGCAGCATGGTGTAATAGGCGGCATCAGCGATGGCAAAAATGTGAGGAGGCAGCTCGCCCAGCCGTTTGTTCTGGTACATCTTGACATACTTGGGGTTGTAGATGGGGAAGAACTTGAAAGGGTTGACGGCGATCAGGATGGAGCCAACATACGTGTAGATTTTGGAGCTGTTGAACCTGTGGAATCAGAACAGCAACGTTCAGTGCAGTCCGTAACACAAAAAGAATTCTCAAGGTAGAAAAACCAGTTGAAGTTAGGCTATTCTCAGTGGAAATACAAATTGGCCAAAGTTAGGTTACTCTCATTTATTGTTAAACAAAAGCATCAGTCTTAGGTAAAATCTGACATTGGCTTGTGACCAGGTAAGGGACGACATAGTCAACAAAGCCAGGTTTTTTTTCCTCTTTCAAAACACTGCAGCTCTGAAGTACTGCTACAAGTATGAAATGAGGAACTGCCGCCAAATACTTGACTCTGCTATCCCAATCTCAACATCAGCCCCACACACACAAACACATTTGTCCCGGCCAGACTCTAGTCTAACAAACTGAAAGACCGATTCCCTCTTTCGTGCACACACATTCCCCTCCCACAAACACAGCACACACTGACCTAGCTTTGAGGTTCTGCAGCAGGGTCTGCTCGTTGAGGTCTGGCAGGTTGCAGAGGTCTTGGTACTCCTTGGAGCCCACGGGCTGCTGGAGGAAGGACATGAGGAAGGTGTCCACCACGCTCTGGTCCTTGCACTCCACCCAGCCAGTGCGTGACACCTCCGGGTCCTTCTTTCGGATGTAGAACCTGCAGGTGACACGAAAAAAGATAAGCTCTTTATTCAAAGATTAGATGGTACATTTCGTGAGAGGTTTGGCAGTGAGGTGAAATGAAACAAAGGTAAGGTTATTATTCAAAGGTTAAGTGGTACCTTCCATGAGAGGATTTGGAAGAGAGATCAAATTAACCAACAGTAAGCTCATTATTAAAAGGTTAAGTGGTACCGTACCTTCCATGAGAGGATTTGGAAGAGAGATCAAATTAACCAACAGTAAGCTCATCATTCAAAGGTTAAGTGGTACCGTACCTTCCATGAGAGGATTTGGAAGAGAGATCAAATTAACCAACAGTAAGCTCATTATTCAAAGGTTAAGTGGTACCGTACCTTCCATGAGAGGATTTGGAAGAGAGATCAAATTAACCAACAGTAAGCTCATTATTCAAAGGTTAAGTGGTACCGTACCTTCCATGAGAGGATTTGGAAGTGAGATTAAATGAAACAAAGGTAAGCTCATTATTCTAAGGTTCACTGATACTGGTACATTCCATGAGAGGTTTGGAAGTGAGATGAAATGAAGCTCATTATTTAAAGGTTCACTGGTGCCAACCATTAGAGTTTTGAAGCTTATTATCAAAATATTTCCAGAATTGGCCACTGCTACCAATGATGACAACATCCAGTATCAATTCCATCACTTCTATGAGAGGAAAGCCATGAGAACAATCAACGAGCCCCTAAATTGCAGGTGTCCACTCATGGCAGGTATATTTGGGTAAAAATAATAGACAAAAGGACAAAAGGCATCCTTTAGGCCTAAAAAAAAAATAGGTGTGGTTACGGTAACCCGACCTACCCTATTTTTAGGGGCCGATCCTATAACTTTTTATTACATTTGTCAAAAAAAAAAAAAAAAAAAAAAAAACCCAGTGCAAAAAACGCAATGAAAGCGAAAGCGCCCTAGTCGCACACTTATTTCTCTGTCAAGTAGGTTTAATTTGTACACATTAGAAAAAAAAGTTAAAAAAAAAAAAAGTGATTGCCTACCTACCTACCCTATTTTTTTTGGCTATGTTACCGTAACCACACCTATTTTTTTTTGTGCCTTATTGGGAGGTGTCCTCTCATCTGAGGGGCTTTACATATAAGACACCGCTGTTCTGTTTTATGGAAAACCATAAGATGTAGAACATGCAAAAGCATAAGATACCTTCCCAGTTCATTCTCCGACACGTTCATCACTAAGGGTCCTTTGTCCTGATGTAGAATCCAAAGCCACCACACCTAAGGTCAGGTCTTCATTTTAAACATCCTGCCTTGACGAGATTCAAAGTTCACAGATCCTTCCTCTCCTTCAATTCTACATGTACACTCAAAGCAGGACATTATCTGATCTTGGTGCTATCTGCTATCAGTTTAACACAGAAGTTTCATATGCTTTTGTTTTCAGAGTTGGCCAGGCGAACAATCCAACCAAAACACAAAACCAAACAACAAGACTGCCAACAGGTTTCTGCCTACCAACACCATGGACAGCTAGGGCTAAGAAAGTTTCAAATCTGTCTCATGACAGACTGGTGTCTACTGACAGACTGCTATTAACCGCTTACACAGTACACTTGAGCAGAACAATACCATTTCAAGAACAAGTACTTGTATGTTCCTACACAAGAAATGAAGCACCTTTGAAGGTCCAGTTTGAAACTACACATATTAGGATATTTTGTTGACACAACCTACGTCTAGCACTTCAGAGTGTGATTGATCACTTGAGAGCCCAATACCTAAACACAGCTGGTTCACTCTGTCACTCTGGCCCTACTATGCAAGTTCAGACCAAGGAGTGTCAGTGGCAGTAAAGACACCTGCGAGACAGTCTACTATTTTGAGTCAACTAAGGTAGCAGGAAAACTGTTTTAGATTTAGATCCAAGTAACACGCCTCACGCACACTGTCTCTGAATGAATATATTATGCAAAAAACACATTTTTTTTCAGTTCAAAAGGCGTGGCAATGTTCAGATACTTAAACATGTTCGCCAGAGACCGAGCAATCCCAAATTCTTTTTTCCTGGTCTCAATGAGTACAAAGGCACTGTTAAACTTCCTGGAAGACATAACTTTCCTGTCAGTATTTACTTCTTAGCCGGCTAAAGATATTTTGGCTGTGTGTTCTTTATTTCTATAAGATTTGCAAACATTGAGTCTGAACACTGATTGATAATGAACAGCACCATCAAGAGTACAGCATCTCTTTTTGATAATATCTAAATGTCTGTTCCCTAGCTGGCATCTCCAAGCAGTCCTCGCCACCCCTTTTCCACTGACACTACCAACCATTTATGAAACTGGTATTTCTCAAGATTAAAGAACTACATATTTGGTCAAACTGTCAGGGAAACAGGTCAAACCAAGTCAAAGCATGCAGTAATTACATCTTTTTTTCAAACAAAGCACTTAGCAGTTGTTGATTTTGTTTCTGGTATTTTTTTTCCCGAGGTGGGACTGAGGCAGAAATGAGAAGTTCTGTGAGAAAAAAAAACCTTGTTTGAAGCATAGACTATTTCTAGAATTTGGACATCAAGAATAGACAATTCATGAGTTTAAATTAACAGAAAAAGTGTCTTATTCACACTGATCCACGTACAATTATCATCTCTGTAAATCAGCAAAGCCGTTGCTTATGCCATCCCTTCTTTCCCCTATCTCCCAGTCTTCCCCCAAATTAAAATCAAAGCCAGGTTACTGACCTGTATCCAGTGAAGAGCCCCATGCCGCTGTCCACCTCAGCATTGATGACCTTGGGCCAGAGGAGCTGGATGCCCACAGGGTTGTCCATGTCCTCCAGCCGCCGCTCCTTGCACAGCTGACCTCCCGACGAGAACACCTCCGCCAGCTCAAACTTGTCCCCTGACCCTGACAGCCGCAGCTTGCGAGCGGCCACCTGTACACAGATAAACCAGGCTCACTGAGTGTTCCCCATCCACAAAATATTCACAGGTATCATACCTCCTGGAGAGAAAAGGAAGCAGCCACCTGTACACACATAAACCAGGCTCACTGAGTGTTCCCAATCCTCAACATTTTCACAGCATACCTCCTGAAGAGAAAAGGAAGCAGCTACCTATACACACATAAACCGGACTCACTGAGGGTTCCACATCCTCCAAATATTTAAAGATCTATATCGTACCTCCTGGAGAGAAAAGGAAGCAGCCACCTGTACACACATAAACCAGGTTCACTCAGTCACTGAGAGTTCTACATCCTCAAAATATTCACAGGTATCATACCTCCTGGAGAGAAAAGGAAGCAGCAACCTGTACACACATAAACCAGGCTCACTGAATAATGTGTTTGTGTGTTTTCAAACCGCCTCCCCAACTTGCTTTTCGTTTTTACATGATTTTGGTCATCAGGATATACTGCAAATGTTTCGTAGTGTGAAACACTGGGTTCGGTACCTCTCACAGTTGTTTGCCATCAGCTGCCCCCTGAACAATCCCCCCCCCACACACACACACACACAGTAACACACACTCAAACACCACCCCATCCTCTGGACAAGTGCTCCTTTAGGGCAACTGCTAAGAATTAAACATATAAGCACTTACAACTCAACTGATCTTTCTCAAGACAGACTGAGAGCTGTGAACCTTGGTTATTGTTTCCAAAGTCTACATATTTCGTTTGCAAAGAATGTCATCAGTCCAGAAAGAAGGATAGATATAATATATATAGATTGTTTTTTGGGGGTATTTTTTTTTCTTCAAATACTTGCGTTATAACTTATATGTTTCACATGACATCAAATTTATGTTTGTATCACTATCCTACAATCTCTCTTTCCCCCCCCCCCCCCCCCCCCACACCCCTTCTGTTCTCTTTTTCAGTCCAACATTTCTTCAAAAATGTCTAAACAGTCATTCTTAGAGTGACTGCTAAGTACACAGGAAAATACTCAATGCTTCATACAAATCACCTAGGAAGTGAGTAGTGACACATCTGTAATTTAAATGAACTTCTCCTGCTGAAATCACTAACACTCTGAGTCTGACCGGTCTTTGACCTCACTTTTTGTTAGACCACACCACAGGAAATCTTACATACTGACAGAAATGTCATTTCTACCATTGTGTCATAAGAGCAGGACCTTTTAAACTAGAAGCAGAACACACTTAAGAACAAAATAGCAGACTGCAGAGAGACTTTTTCAACCAACTGAATTAAAAAAAGTTTGTCTCTGCCATCATGTCACCTGAGTACAAAAGAACCTGTGATGTGAGGTCCCTCTGAATCTGATGAGAGGGCACCTCCCAATCCCATGAAAGGACACATTCTACTGTCCGAGTGTCACTATGCAAGTTTATTAATGTATTCATGAACAAAATACACCTGTCATGACAGGCCACCCTTGGGACACTCTGGGCTGGTCCCAAAGCTGTCCTTTCATTACAGGTACCACAGTAACTGGAAGCCACACGCACTTAATAAACAATGTAGGATTGCAGCAAGACTCCTAGTCAATCAATAATACATCCATAAATTATGAGAAATATGAAGTCAACTTCATGCTTGCTGTTTACCTTCACAATGTCTATGGCAGGCACGGGTTTTTGCGCCTCCACCGACACAAAGTCGCACTCCTGGCTCAGTGGCCCAGTGTAGATCCGAACCATGTACGTCTCCATGCTGAGGCGGCGGATGATCTGAACCTGAAAGGGAGAAGTTTTTGTGTTCCTAGTTTACAACATGTCTAAGATTTTTGGCTTGTGTAAGTACCAGTAAGTTAAAGTTACCAGTATAACAAAAAAAAGATTTTTTTCTTTTCTGTTGACAGTAAAAAAACAAGTCGCGTAAGGCGAAATTACTACATTTAGTCAAGCTGTGGAACTCACAGAATGAAACTGAACGTAGTCCGCCGCTAGTGCAAAAGGCAGTGAAAGTGACGAGCCTGTTTGGCGGTAGCAGTTGCACTGTGCTTCATAGCACGCTTTACTGTACCTCTCTTCGTTTTAACTTTCTGAGCGTGTTTTTAATCCAAACATATCATATCAATATGTTTTTGGAATCAGGAACCGACATGGAATAAGATGAAATTGTTTTTAAAACGATTTCGGAAATTTAATTTTAATCATAATTATATTTTTAATTTTCAGAGCTTGTTTTTAATCCGAATATAACATATTTATCTGTTTTTGGAATCAGAACATGATGAAGAATAAGATAAAAGTAATTTTGGGTTGTTTTATAAAAAAATAATTTTAATTACAATTTTCAGATTTTTAATGACCAAAGTCATTAATTAATTTTTAAGCCACCAAGCTGAAATGCAATACCAAAGTCCGGCCTTCGTCGAAGATTGCTTTACAAAAATTTCAAAAAGCCGGATATGACGTCATCAAAGTATATATATATATATATATATATATATAGAAAAAAAGAAAAAAAAACGTCCGGGGTTATCATTCCCAGGAACTCTCATGTAAAATTTCATAAAGATCGGTCCAGTAGTTTGGTCTGAATCGCTCTACACACACACAGGCACAGACAGACAGACAGACAGACAGACAGACAGACAGACAGACACACACACACACACACACACACACACACCACGACCCTCATCTCGATTCCCCCTCTATGTTAAAACATTTAGTCAAAACTTGACTAAATGTAAAAAGAAGCGGTTTTACTCAAAATGTTTACACAAAAGCAGGATGCTAGGCTGTGCAGTGTAACTACGTTTCTCAAGAAGAGACATACAAAGAAGAGACATACACTTGAGAGCAAACAATTGCACGGATATGAGCATTGATTCAAGGAATGCGTCAACCAATCTACACTATGCATGCTTGCGACAAAACAAATTGTGAGTGTTGTGGAAAAGTTGTGCTGACAGCAATTGTCTAGAGACAGTGCTATTGTAACAAGGGCGCTTGAGCAAGAGGAAGTTGTGAGTCGCCTACATGCTCGAGAACCAAGACGGTGAAGAACAGACATTGGACACAGAACAGTCTAGAACTGTTAAATTTGCTGAAACCTTGTAAGGTAACACACACACACACAGAGTACATATATACACACACACACACCCAAAAAAATATAAAAACTTAAATTTGCTTTTAAAACAGCCACTCTCAAAAACAAACAGGACAAGGACATTGATCAACAAATGCTACATTTAAACAGAAGACATGACACTAACCTTGGAAGGTCGAAGGTCATGGCTGGGCGGGGAAGACACTGCATTATTTCTGTTCCTCTGTGAGGGGTCCATCTTGTGACCTTCACCCTAGCAAGGGTTCCGGTAAAGGAAATGACCACAACATTTTGAGCCACATTCTTGTCGAGGACCAGAATGCAGCAACTTCATGTACTTGTTTCTCTTGCAATACTCCAAAATCAGTCACGCAATGGAAGCAGATTTGGTGCACAAATTTTCCCACTCCCAGGCACAGTTTGAATTAAGAAAGAGCCATTGAGAAAATCCAGGATGTCTTGATTATGCCAACGCCATGGCTTTTCAGTAGTACTCCATCATTTGGAAGAAAAAGAGAGCAAAAATATAGTCCTGGGTATTTGTGTTCGATCAGGTCACACCGTTGACTTATAGTTATAGACCTTATACACACTGATGAAGAGGAACACACAATCAATCAGCATTACACACACTTGCCACCATGAGATCAACACACAACACTGCTGTTCTCAGAGTCATCAGCCTGGAATATGACTCGGTGCCCACTGAACCGACGATCCCTAATAAAATTTTGGTACTCCACTTGTGCTGTGTGTAATTTTTGCTGGGTGAAGAGAGCTTCAACTTGAAGAATCCTGAACAGTTTTCCTGGTTTCAGTCCACGCAAAGGGTTCTTATTTTTCTGCTCCACTCACATCTGGAAAAAAGAGAAAACACAAATAATGTTGACAGTGTCATATTTCTGAATAATGTTGCTGCTCTATGCCTATGTGTGTATGCATGCGTGCATGACTGTGTGTGTGTGTGTGTGTGTGTGTGTGTGTGTGTGTGTGTGTGTGTATGTGAGTGTGTATGTGTGTATGTGTGTGTGTGTGTGTGTGTGTGCGCGCGTGTGTGTATGCTGGTGTGTGTGTGTGAATATGTGTCTCTCTGTTTCCTCTGTGTGTGTGTGTGTGTGTGTGTGTGTGTGTGTGTGTGTGTGTGTGAGCACTTAACATTCCCATCATCTGTTGAATGATCCTCTGAAATCATTATCCTTGAGCAGCAGAAAAATAAAGTAGGCTCTAGAGCCTCAAACTCAGGGCAAAAAAAACAATCTATCTCTTTTACATACAGGATACATTTAAAGGCACAGTCTTTCTGATAAAATGTAGTCTGGATCACAATCTGGGATCTGTAGGGGCTTTTACTTGGAATAAGACAATCTCTCCACTTGGACACATGCCAAGAATCAACCGCCTATCTTTGTGTGCAGGGTGGGAATATTTGGATGACTTCATTCCCAAAGCGACTAGAGTGCCAAAAGGCAAAATAAATTCATAAAAGAATTCCAACTCTTCATATGAAGTTACAAGGCAGTTGAATTTCGGTAGGTTTGCAAGTGGGGGAATGGTCTTATCCCACGTCAAAGACGGTGCAGATCTGAAATGATTTGTTGACACAGTAAGAAGGGTGCCTATAAACTTCACACCTGACATATGTACACTGACACTACAAATGTCACACTTCATTAATATAAGATGTCATCACCCGACCGCTTTCTTGTTCAACGAGTTAAACATCCGCCTTCCGCTAAGTGAAAGTGTTTGCCTCCTTTTTCTCTCCGCGAAACAATGTTCTCTCTCTCTCTCTCTCTCTGTCTCTCTCTCTCTCTCTCTGTCTATGTGTGTGTGTGTGCGTGCGTGCGTGCGTGCGTCTGTATCAGTGTATGAAACTGTGTGTCTCACTGGCTGTGTGTGCGTGTGTCTTTGATCGTGCGTGCGTGTGTGGGTGGGGATGTAACATGTTTACTAATTGTGTCCGTCTGTCTGTCTTTTTATATTTAGTCAAGTTTTGACTAAATATTTTAACGTAGAGGGGGGAATCGAGACGAGGGTCGTGGTGTATGTGTGTGTGTGTGTGTGTGTGTGTGTGTGTGTGTGTGTGTGTGTGTCTGTGTGTGTGTGTAGAGCGATTCAGACTAAACTACTGGACCGATCTTTATGAAATTTGACATGAGAGTTCCTGGGTATGAAATCCCCATACGTTTTTTTCATTTTTTTGATAAATGTCTTTGATGACGTCATATCCGGCTTTTCGTGAAAGTTGAGGCGGCACTGTCACGCCCTCATTTTTCAACCAAATTGGTTGAAATTTTGGTCAAGTAATCTTCGACGAAGCCCGGGGTTCGGTATTGCATTTCAGCTTGGTGGCTTAAAAATTAATTAATGACTTTGGTCATTAAAAATCGGAAAATTGTAAAAAAAAAATAAAAATTTATAAAACGATCCAAATTTACGTTTATCTTATTCTCCATCATTTGCTGATTCCAAAAACATATAAATATGTTATATTTGGATTAAAAACAAGCTCTGAAAATTAAATATATAAAAATTATTATCAAAATTAAATTGTCCAAATCAATTTAAAAACACTTTCATCTTATTCCTTGTCGGTTCCTGATTCCAAAAACATATAGATATGATATGTTTGGATTAAAAACACGCTCAGAAAGTTAAAACAAAGAGAGGTACAGAAAAGCGTGCTATCCTTCTTAGCGCAACTACTACCCCGCTCTTCTTGTCAATTTCACTGCCTTTGCCATGAGCGGTGGACTGACGATGCTACGAGCATACGGTCTTGCTGAAAAATGCCAGCTACTTGACTAAATATTGTATTTTCGCCTTACGCGACTTGTTTTTTCTGTCACAGTGTGTGTGTGGACACCTCGGCATTTCTACCTCTGCCTCTCGTCTCTGAAACCCTAGTGCCCGTTCCCCCCTCCACCCCTATCCAAAGAGACGTCTTCTCAAGTGCAGTGTGAACTAAAAAGAACGCAGCTGAATTTCCTCGAGAGAGAAAACATGCAACTCGCCAGAGTGAGAAAAATGCACACTGAAATGAAGGGAAAATTCGCACCATTGCCTGTGCGTCACCGTCATCGTCAGACTAAGAGGCACTTGAAGATTAAAACAGCAGCTTCAAAGCACACCTATCTTACTCTCTTGAATCATGTGTGTGTGAAGTGTGTGTGCGTGCGTGCGTGCGTGCGTCTGTATCAGTGTATGAAACTGTGTGTCTCATTGTCTGTGTGTGCGTGTGTCTTTGATAGTGGGTGCGTGTGTGGGGGTGCACATTAGATTGATCTCTTGAATCATGTCTAAAGGTTTGCCTGGTTCTATCTTCTAATTAGGAGTTAACACTTGATGGGAAAATGATTCTGTACATCCGCACGGGCTTATCACTTTAGGGATATATATATATATAATATATATTTATCGACTTGTCAAAAGACACTTTAGAAACAGGTTGGGTTTACGCTGTTACACCACGTGGAAAAGAGTACTGTCTAAAAAAGCCTTGAATGTGATGGTAATAGTAAATTTATACTTTGTGACTTTGACTTGCTTACCAAAAAGCAATAACATTAAAATATATATGACACACTGATTTACATCGCCGGAAATAAAGAGAGAGGAGGAAGAGGACGACAACGATGATGATGACAGCAGCGAGAAGAAGATGACGACGGTGCGTTGATGACGACGAAAAAAAGTACAACAATAACAATATCACGAACATGAAACACACATTCAAAATTCATATAAGGAAGAAGTCCAAAGAGGCAGAGGAGTAGACTTCAGAAAGAAGAAAGAAGAAAGAAGAGAGAAGGAGAGGGGGAGGGAGGGAAAGAGAGGGATAGAGAGAAGAGGAGGGAGGGAGAGAGAGGGAGGGAGGGAAAGATGGAGATAGAGGAAGGGGGAGAGAGAGGAGCACAAAAAAAGCAACAGACTTTTTGTATCTTCCAAGCGCCTGTCGATCGATGAACCCAAAGGTGTAATGGTCCATGTGTGACAAATGTCGGCATGCAGCCGTGACCCGCTTTACCAGCAGGGGCGCAGCAGACGACATCGACACACCTACGTGTGCACATCTTCTTCAAATCTCCCCCCTGCGCATTTCTCACGCATCGACCTGCCTCGCCTTTTCCCTCTCCCTGACTCGTGGTTTGTTTGAATTGTTGAAGTTTCTACTTCAAGTTTTAACTTCAAGTTCTAAATCTGTACTGTGTGTGTGTGTGTGTGTGTGTGTGTGTGTGTGTGTGTGTGTGTGTGTGTGTGTGTGTGTGTGTGTGTGTTTATGTGACCTTACAAGGTTGCAGCAATTTTAACAGTTCTAGCATCTGTCCTTTTTCCTGTTTTGTCTGTGTTTGTGTACAGGAGTTTTATGTGTGTGTTAGTGTTTGTGTTCACCTCTCTCTCTCGCTCTCTCTCTCTCTCTCTCTCTCTCTCTCTCTCTCTCTCGGTGCTCTCTCTCTCCCTCTCTCTCTCTCTCTCTCTGTCTCTGTCTCTCTCTCTCTCTCTCTCTCTCTCTCTCTCTCTCTCTCTCTCTCTCTCTCTCTCTCTCTCTCTCTCTCTCTCCCCCTCTCGAACGTGCAGGCTCGGTGCTAAATGCCTAACACATTACGTAACACAAGTCACTGTCACCCCCTCCGCCCAATGCACAATCCCAAAAATGTTTCAGTGCCCCGACGAATCCTACTAGTACTACTCACTTGGGCAACAGTCAAAAGAACTGCGCATCTCGAATCAGTATTCTCTCCTTCAAATTCAATTGTCTTTACATAAGATGTATGTTTAGGGTGGAAGCAAAAGGGGAAGGAAACGAAGGGAACATTCACAAGTGTCCAGCCCGAAGGCCAGACTCTAGTATGTTGTAGTATAGATGGATGCTCCTGAAGAGAAACCACACACACACTCACACACACACACACACACACACACACACACATAGTGCTCCTCTTTTTTTTGTTTGATTCAAATCATTTTTGAAAGTCTCCCTTTCAGATTCAGAGAGAGAGAGAGAGAGAGAGAGAGAGAGAGAGAGAGACCGACAGACAGACAGGCAAAGAGAGAGACAGACAGAGACAGACAGGCAGATAAATAAAGAACAGGTGAGAGTGAACCAATCGAATACCACTAACCTATTCAGTATTGCGGAAAGTACATATGAACTTCAGAGGTTAAAATCTTCACAGCTGAGAGAACGTGGTATACCTATTTACGTCGTCACGACCAGTAAATACATCACTCATAACATTCAACTTAATAATTAAAAACGGCTTCAGGCGTGCAGCGTTGTAAACATTTTGTCAACCAAGCTTATCAAAATGACCATGCCACATTTACTTCTGCAAAGCCAAATGTATAGTTTTAAAGAATGTACATCACAGCAGGAACAATCTGGAACTGGATCCACAAGAAAGGAAAAGGCACACTTATAATACCCTTTCAGAAGAAAATAGCAAAAAGTGAACGTAAAGCCATTCTGATTCCACCGCAAGCTGTCTTGACAGGCGCCGCGTGTAAAAATAATCTGTTGGGCAGTATCTTTGTTTCTTCGATCCGCCAAAAATTTGTACATTGTAGTCTCAGTGCGAACTCAACTCAAGGCAGCACTTCTCTTTGTATGTCTGTCCGATCCCCCTCTCTCTCTCTGCATGACTAGCTTGTGTCAATGCCTCCCTCGCCTCTCTCGTACATTCTGGTATTCTGCAAGACCGAGCAAAGAGAACGGTAAAGAAGATGAAATAATAAAAACGAGAAAAGCTCTATTTATTTCATTTCACAAATCTTCACTATTAGCTTAAACGCCTGAGGCTCGCATTCCATTCGGGAAAGGCTTCCAGCACCATCAAGATGAAGTAAAACCATTGTCACGTCTTTGAACGTTTATTTATCTTCTTCCCCTCCAAAAACCAGCCCCAACAGAAACAGCTCAAGCGGCTCTCAAAGAGATGTTTGTTTCTGAACGCGGTGAGCCCCCCACAAGTTATCAACAAACTCTGGCAAGGAGGGCGGCCATAAAATGCACATCACCTCTCCCCTCTTCGGTTGTAAACTGCTTTTATCAGAGAGCAAGAAAATACACTCCGCTTCTGCCGGCAGAATCTCAAAAACAAGATAGGGTGTGAATCAGCAAAGACTGCGATGGATTTTCTCTGCTTGCGTCAGCGTCAAAACACGAACCCGGAAGTTTAAACGGACAAGAGAAATCAGCTTTTCTCCATTGAACTGTCATATCAATAATGTTTTGTAGCTACTAGCATGGTTATAGCGGGTTTACGAGACCTTGAAAATACAACGGTGTGTGTGTGTGTGTGTGTGTGTGTGTGTGTGTGTGTGTGTGTGTGTGTGTGTGTGTGTGTGTGTGTGTGTTTTAGTTTGTTTTAGTGTGGCAAACGGTTACAAGTCTTAAAAAAAACGCGCTTTGTATAAACTTCGTCACTAACTCTTCTCAGTGGAGTGAAACACCAGCATTCGTGCATCGCACAACTCGATAGCCAAACATTTTCCTTTTGCTTAGTCATGATCCACCCTCGATTGTCTCCGTCTATCCACCAACATTACAATACCAATTCTATGCAAATTTTATATTCCAGCCACAAAAGTAGTTACCCTGTACCAAATGACTCAGCTGTTTGAACACAGCGGCTCGCGTGACCACAAAGGAAAATAGCATTTCCTGTTTATTGCAATGTTGCTTCCAGAATCACAGAAATTCAAATAATTCAGTTTGATCCGCGGAGATCGGTTATTACGTCGTTCAGGAATCAAATAATATGCATTGTCGACGTTCAGACAACAATACTATCAATCAATCAATAATCAATCAATCAAGACGATTACATATAATATATATTATCAACCAACCTATCAAGTAATTAAGGTGATCATATATTGACGTAACGTAATAACAAGCCAACCAGCCACGATCAATCAATCAATGAAATTACAACTGTGACAATTCGAACACACACATACCCGACGCGACACACTGATTTCTATTATACATAATATATATACTTACCATAACACGGACACACAGACGCATGTAAGTGAACGGTTTGTGCGGGTTATTATGGAAATGCAAGCAATACGGCGTACACTAGCAGAGACTGAAAGAAACGATTTGCTATGCACAACGTGATGGGATCCCACGAACAACAGCTTTCAGCACGAAGCGAGTTACAACCACCGTAGAGTGATCAATTAAATCAATAATGCTTCCTGTTCAGGGTGTAATTATTGGGATTGGAAAAATGTGAGGTTTTCCCAGCTTCGACAGTAATAGTTTGTTAGTACTGTGAGTGAAGATGAATATTTTTATGACTACGCCCATTCACTGTAAGAGTTTCGTTTAAATTATATTTGTTTTATAATTACGCCCATTTACTTTAAGGACTTCTTTAAAGCAACATAGTTATTATATTCACATAATGAGTTTCGTTCCTTGTATGTTGTTGTTGTTGTTGTTTATTTTTGTTGTTGTTTAAATTAATCAAATATTTCAATCAACTGTGTGGCAAAATAACTCCTCCACCCCCTCTTTCTCAGGCAGAGAAGGGGAACAAATTATTTATCCCCTACAAAACCCTTTAACTATCACCACTTCCCATCACACAATCAGTGATTCACAACCAGCACAACAGGATAAAATAACATGGTTGATTCTTATCACCGAATCAGTTATAACTTATATTTGGCCTTGTCTACGCGGTAACCTTTTTCACACGGGCAATTATTCTCTAAAGCAACCTTGTTTGTGAGGGTTTTGGTACATTTAATGAAATCACCTGTTCATGGCGAATCACTGAACAGTTTGATATTTGGCTTACACTGCATGCAACCTTTATCAAAAATACCAATCTCGTCCGAAGCAACTTTACAATAATGCAAAACAATCGACACTATCATCGCTGTGCATCATACAATCACTGTGATCAAATCAACTGTCATTCAAGAAGACCATTATCGTTTAAAGTGACAATGCGATAATCCAAAACGCTGCAAATAAAAGCGATTGTCATCGTTTTGTATAGCACAACCACGCACTGTGTTCAAATGAAATGACATTTAATCAGACAATACGGAAGAATGCGGAGGCCCACTGAAGCTAAACGACCACCTTCCTCTGATACCATCTTTCAGAAAATACCCCACGCAACAGATCTCCTATCGCGTTATCAGTTACCTCTCCTCTATACTCAGAGAATCTGCTCATCAAGCATAACTGAAAATCTGTCTGTCTGTCTGTCTCTCTCTGTCTCTGTCTCTCTCTCTCCCCCACACACACACACACACACACTCTCTCTCTCACACACACTCACACACCAAACGTTTCATGACAGTGCCGTATCATTATGATAATTTTTCTTCTTCCCTGCACTCAAAAACCTACTTCATCAACATTCTACTGTGGGTTATTTTTAACCATCCTGCAGCAACACTTCAAGAAATTCCTACTAGGTCAAGGAGAAAACGCATCCATAATTCAAATTTGAATGATATCAATTCAACTTCAGCCGGATCCCTGGCCCATATAAATCCATAAAACATACTATTCTTGAAAATAATGCTAGATGCACTCAAGCCTGAAGATTTAATATTCGTACGCATTCCAGGAGTATCAGTATTACCCTTACAGAACCAAAAAACAAACAAACAAAATTAGCGCCTTCTAAATTCTCGACCGTGTAACGCAAAATCTGTTGGCCTTCATATCTATCAATCAATATGAGGCTTATATCGCGCGTATTCCGTGGGTACAGTTCTAAGCGCAGGGATTTAAAAAAAAAAATTTATGCAATTTATATCGCGCACATATTCAAGGCGCAGGGATTTACTTATGCCGTGTGAGATGGAATTTTTTTTACACAATACATCACGCATTCACATCGGCCAGCAGATCGCAGCCATTTCGGCGCATATCCTACTTTTCACGGCCTATTATTCCAAGTCACACGGGTATTTTGGTGGACATTTTTTATCTATGCCTATACAATTTTGACAGGAAAGACCCTTTTGTCAATCGTGGGATCTTTAACGTGCACACCCCAATGTAGTGTACACGAAGGGACCTCGGTTTTTCGTCTCATCCGAAAGACTAGCACTTGAACCCACCACCTAGGTTAGGAAAGGGGGGAGAAAATTGCTAACGCCCTGACCTTACCCAGGGTCGAATTCGCAACCTCTGGCTTCCGAGCGCAAGTGCGTTACCACTCGGCCACCCAGGAAATCTCATACTGATATCTACGACCCCTCACCACCCCTCATACAGCCCACATCAGAAGTAGACTGCTTCCCAAGAACCCCCCCCCCCCCCCTCCTCATACCCCTCACTCCCTCCCCCAAGATCCAAGAGTGGCTGTGTCTGTGCCTGTGCTGATTACTGGCGTCACAGTGTCACCGTCAGTGGCTTCCGTCAGCAGTGTAACGTTATCGACGTTTTAGCATACCTCGCTTGCCGCTATCTTGTTATGCAATGTTGTATCAGCTTGGCTCTGCTGGTGGTGTCGTCCTACTTATGAATGCTGCCTGCAGGAAACTTTTGTCTGACTTCAAATTTGTGTGATGCGTCCCACTGCATGATGAATTACAGGAATGATGATGATGGCTGTGATACGACGTGCATTAGATGAACACTACATTTTCTGACATTTTATTTTTGGGGTTCGGTTTGGGGATGGGTGTGTGTGTGTGTGGGGGGGGGGGCCAATTTGTTAGTCACATATATATCTGACGTCATTCCTCTTTCGTTTCATGTAGCCCACCTCCATCATACTTTCGAAACATCCACGAGTGAGAGCAGCAGTCGCATTACTTCAGCGCTCCTGATAAATTCAAGTTTATTTTTATTAATGAGAGCTTTTTTCCCACCAGGGTACGCTGAAATACATACATTATCGATCAATTAAGTCGAGACAAGGGGGGGGGGGGGGAGGGGTGTCAAATAAATACACGTAAAATAAAATCATGGCCCCTTGCTGCAGAAGCCGGTAGTGCAAGCAGTTTCCTCTGCACAGCAGCTGTGAAGGAAAAGGATTGAGCTCTAAGTGGAACAGTTTCTCGTATCCTAAAAGAGCCTCAAGGAGCAAGCTTTTTTCTTTCCCTTTTTTATGTTCCTAAAAACAAAAGCGCGCATAAATGGAAGTGAGGAGCAAACCCCAGCGAAAACGCAAAACACAATGGCGTGCCGGCGAGGACGAACCTCTTCAAAACCTCTTCACACAAAAAAAAGGTCAAGCGGTAAGGGAAGAGGGGGTGGAGTGTATCCGTCAGACAAAATGTCGCCCCTTTTCTCCCCCCCTTCCCCCAACGGCTTTTTCTTCCCATCCCTCTTACACCCAATACCACCTCCCCCGTCCCCTACAGTGGGCGGGGGAAGGGGAGTGTAGATCAGAAAGTAAAGACCCGAGTTCGCTTGTCCTACAACTCCCCGGCCTCTTGTTACACTAATTCCTCCAACCTTTGGGGTCACGGACCCAGGTAACGGTAACGCGACCAGACTGCATCGCATTCGTCACAATAGCGGTGGTGAGGTTGAGACACGAGGACAGTTTGCAGAGAACCGCGTGGGGATTCAAAAGAGACAGTGTATTGCACTTGGTAAAAAAAAAAATTTAAAAAAAGAGAGAGAGAGAGAGAGAGAGAGAGAGAGAGAGAGAGAGAGAGAGAGAGAGAGACAGACAGACAGACAGACAGACAGACACATACACACACAGAGAAGTGGACATTTCTGCAATTGAAATTTTTCTTCTGCTACTGTTGCAGGTGTCTGTGTTTTTTTTCTGCGGACCAAGATGTGCAATTAATTATCTGCCTGGAGTAATGTCCAGAATTTAATTCATGCTAAATATTTCTTTGGAGTTTTGCAGAAACACTCCATCTTCTGTTGTAGCTGCTGTATTAAATAAACCGTCTCTTTAATCTTGGAGAGGAGGGGGGGGGGGGGGGAGGGGTTAGACAAAAGGTAGAAGGGAAGTACGAAAGAAAGAAAAAAGGAAAGAGAAACGTAGAGAAAAAGATCATTGTATACATGTCATGTATCTCTCAAACCATCCAAACTATGATCGGACTTTTAGACAAAGCAGACGTTTAACACCACATCATTCATTCAGGAAGTGGCACAACACATCTAGCAGAAGTCAGCTTCATACATTAAAACCTTCGAAAATTCGTGTAGCTGAAAAATAGGACATAACACCTAATATAAAAACACAGAAGCAAAATACGTAAGCGTATCCCTATCGTATCCTCTCAGTCTCACCCTTATAATTAGATCCTGTTTAGTGTTATCCCAAAAAATGCCTTGGTAGACAGCACTTGAACATTTGCCAACTTTTGATCAACATAAAGTAAACAGTAAAAATCAACTTGTGGGCAGAAAATAACGGCTTTTACTTTATAAAATCAAACAAACTAACTAACCTTTGAAGTGCAGCAAAAGTCTAGCTTGTCATCATTAAACAGTGCATTCCGCAGAAACAACTGAAGGGCGATTGAACTAAAATTGTGACATCGCTAGTTGTAGTCGTATACATACATACTAATTGGCAGTGCACCACATACTGACATAGTGCTCGGTACTGAGTCACTCACTCAGTAATTATCTCCTGAAACTGACAAACGATGACATAGCACACGTTGAGGACACCTCGTGTTTTTAACAAGGTCTGCCAAGTACAGAAAACAACACTTTAGTAGACACTACAACCAACTCCAACAACTGTAAGACTGACTGTGAAATACCACCAGCCACAGACAACTATCTTCTTACTCAATTACACAACAAACAGAAAGTGTCATGCATGTCATTGCATGAAGATTGCCACTTTCTTCGCGTGTTGTTGTTGTTCATTGTTGTTGTTGTTGTTTCCGAGTCCTGTTATTTTCACGCATCATGTCTTACATACACACACACACACACACACACACACACAGTGAAGATGGCAGATTGTTCAACCTCAAAACGACTCGTCAGGAGTTGACCGGGAGCTCTATACTGACAGGAAGAAGTAAGGAAACAGAAGGGACACTGCTCGCCCTAGACAAGAGGTCATGCTCTCACAGATATAACGGCAAGACTTTATTGTCAACCCACAACGAATGACAGGTTTTCGGGGACAGCCGGCAATACGACGGGCCTTTGTGCTTCCTAAAAAAAACACAGGCGCCAGACGTGGCCTTGGAATTGGGACAAGTTTTGTAAAGGATACAGAGTCCGAGTTCAAATGTCTACATGTTGTGATCACATGGGTGGGACTGAAAAATGTCATGAATCCTGACGAATTTTAAGGTTTTCTTTCTTTATTTGGTGTTTAACGTTGTTTTCAACCACGAAGGTTATATCGCGACGGGGGCCCCCAGACGCTGAAGGATTTTTATAATTAACAACCAAAAAAACCGTCACCACAGACATTACGAATCCGGATTTACGGCATATACGGGAAGAATCCCACCCAAGGTGACGTAAGCATGCAACTGTGTCTACAACGACTGTAATTACATGGGTGCAACCTGGAAAATCCCAAAAACCGGCAAAAGTTGGGGTCCAGCTTTTTTAGTACCGGTATTTAAAATGCCAAAAAAACCTCTCCTGTAACAAAAACATCGGCAGCCGATGAAACCAAAAACCGGCGTGTAGCCGGCAGAGTTGCACCCATGTAATTAACCAAATGCACGACTTCTAGCATACATCATTGACTCCAATGAACGTTTTTGGTGGGTGTTTTTTATGGGGGTTTTGGTGCGTGCGTAGGTGTGTGTGGGTGTGTGCGTTTGGGTTTGTTTGCTTGTTTGTTTTTGTTTGATCACATTTTTATATTAAAGAAAGCCCCTCCCCTCCCCAAAGACTCACTTATAATCCTGTATCTCCTTACTCTCTCCCTCCCTTCTGCTGTCCCAACCCAGGTAGTCCCTTTAACATCTCAACAGGATAAAGGCGAAGTAATATTTTCTGCTGCCTGTCGTCTGTTTAACTTCGAACATTCTAAATGCACATGCCTGTGGAAACGAAAGCAGAATGTCATGCGCCTGAAACTGAGCCAGGATGTCAACAATTGGTAGTAATTACAACCAACACAGTATTTGTTCAAGATAGAGTTACATGAATGAAAAGCTATTCAGAGTGATTCAATAAGCCAGGCGTGAATACAAACAAAAGCACGGTCACACCCGAGTTCTGATGTGCAGTGCATGATGATAGATCGATCCCCCTCCCCCTCTCTCTCTAACACACATTACCACACCTTAGCACAGACAGACAAGCACACACACACACACACTTTATCCCACCACCACCAACCGAACAAAATATTCACATGCGTGATAATATAGTTTACTCCTGAATACTCATTGTTTAGACTTCATAGTTTACTCCACAATCTTTGTGTACACTACATTGGGGTGTGCACGGTAAAGATCCCACGATTGACAAAAGGGTCTTTCCTGGCAAACTTGTATAGGCATAGATAAAAATGTCCACCAAAATACCTGTGTGACTTGGAATAATAGGCCGTGAAAAGTAGGATATGCGCCGAAATGGCTGCGATCTGCTGGCCAATGTGAATGCGTGATATATTGTGTAAAAAAATTCCATCTCACACGGCATAAATAAATCCCTGCGCCTGGAATATGTGCGCGATATAAATTGCATAAAAAAAATTTAAACAAAATCCCTGCACTTAGAACTGTACCCACGGAATACGCGCGATATAAGCCTCATATTGATTGATTGATTGAATCTGCACGATATCTGGCATCATCAATTCCCACCAAGCCTAGACACACCCCCACCTTGACCAGGTTAGCTATTGCTTGTATGATGAGGGGGGGGGGGGGGGGGCAGGGGCATAGAAAGAGGTGACCAGGCCAGACGCAAGTTTAGATCATTTGATGTACCTTGGTACTTTGATTTTCGTATCTGTTTTCCTACACTTTTGTTCACAGGCTTGTAAATCTTGTATTTTATTATTATGATAAATCGCGTTTTAGTAAGTGGACCATTATCCTTTTTCAACTGAAGTAATTTTACATGAGAGCATATTAATAAGGTCTTCATAAAGACTATTAAATGTCATAGCAAACCCTTCCCTTTATTAGACCACACACACAGGACTGGGTCACCAGGTAACCACATGAAAATTGAAATTCAGCGGACAACCCTCGTTTGCACACTTAAAACATGCGTCCAAAATTAATTTGATGTTGAAAAAAAGTAGCAGTTTTTGCGATCAGTATCAAGCAAACTGCAAAGTACAATGTTCCTACATGTACCCACCTATCAGTTAAAATCAACAACAAACAGCTACCAAGTCTTGTCTGTTTTCCAAATTTCTTCAGTTTTAGTTTTACTAAGCGATCAAACAAATGGTTCAACAATACAAATGTAAACAATGTGTACAAATGTGAATGGGGGTGGGAGGGGGATTGGGAGGGGCCTGCAGAGAGGAAGCGGGGAGGGGAGGGGTGGGGGCCAGTCAAATTGCAGTGACTGAATGTCAACATTGGTAACTTGTTCAATGGAGTCAAGAGGGGTGGGGGGGGGGGGGGTAATGTGGCCTGCCGGGAGACATGTCTGCCCTCAGCAAACCAAACAATAGCACCATGTCATTGTCATACAGACCCACCCACTCCCACTCCACAACACACCAAGGCTGACGTTAAGTTCCACAGTCACACAAACAGGCAGCCACAGTCTCACACAAGTTAAATGTAGTTGGAGCAGTAAAAGCAACATTGGGAGAACAACAGAACTGCAGGTGTACTGTAAGTCATGCATCTAAGAATTAAGATTCCGACATTTTTTTGTACAAGTATTTGTGTACTGTTCAAGACTTCAACTGTGCTAGCAAAATTTCAGCACAAAATGAATAAGGCTGACAGTGATACTTGGTGAAGAAAACTTAGGATTAAATTAATTTCCTCACACACCTGGGCTCCTAAATGCTCTATAGATAATAACACCCTGGTCAATAAAAAAAACTAGGCAGATTTTTCCACAGGTTCTGCTGTTTTTAACACAAACAGCCCTTCTAAAGTTTAAACACAGAGCCTGCACAGCTTCAGTCCCCAAGGGAGATCAGAGTTCTGATGTACTGATAATGTGAATGCTGCCAACCTCAGTACCTGGTGCTATTCTGACAGTGTGAATGTTGCATGGATTGCATCTGTTCCCTGCTGGGCGAGTGCCCTAATCAATACACTGAAGACTACCCACACTGGGCACACAAAGGCTGGGTAGCCTCAGTTTTCAAAACCTATGATGTTATTGTTACAAATCTAACTTCTCCCTTGCAAAGCACCAGGTCTGTCAAAGTGATATTCGTTCCAAACTCATCCTAGAGACCTACTCCTTTCACAGTCTGACAGTCTGAGTCGCATTTAAGGCCATGTCTACTTCAAACTATCTAGACAAAATGGACTGACTTCTACTTTTAGACGTTTCATCCCTGAAAGTCCAACAAATGGTGTACTCGCCTTTGGCTAATGATTCTGAAAATGTACTAACCAGAGAGCAAACTTTACTGGCCAAACCAACAATTTGTTTCAGCAACTTTACTCGCATTTGGCAGTAGAAATATCGCCAGTTACATGTTTCTACTCACCATGGCCGAGTAGAAATATGAACATTTCTACTCGCCAGTTACATGTTTCTACTCACCATGGCCGCCACTTTCAGGCCTGCGTTTCCAAGAAGACTAGGATCAATGATCACTTAACCTTTAACATTCATGTCAGGACCACACCCACTCACTTGATACATTACAGGGGAAATGCCACAGGAACATTTACAATTTTGACTGTAGTGTAAACTGTAATCTACTTAAATTATATAGGCACTGAATAAAATCAATAATATTAATACATAATATCTCAGCACTTCCTGCTTAAGTTCTTTGAACAAGCAAGTCCCTATTGACAACTCCCAGTTCTGTTTAGTAATGTTGGAAGTCGAAGTTGAAACTGAACAGGACTTGGGTTTTTTTTCATGGCAGTTTAATTTTTAAAGAGACCATCAGAAAAAGCGAAATATCATGCACAAAAACATATATATTTTATTTTCATCCAGGATACTTTCTCTAGGTAGCATCATTGGCACTTGTAATAACAATTTTTTTATTAAATATAATGATCTGGCAAAATTTTGTCTTTGAAAAACAAGATCTCAATAATGATCCATGAAGGATCACAAATGTTATGATCTGTGCAGGACCACTATCCATTAACATGAACTGAATTACCTGACTGATCATTTTACATCAGAAGAGTATCAAATGTCATCTTAATTACACATGGTATGTTACAATCACTGTGTCCCCTCTAAATAGGTTTCCTCACACACCTATGTCAGTTTGTCACTGTATACACACATACACCTTTACACGTAATTAAGTCAATGATCCAAGTCACAAGCCCAGAGGTACAGACTGTCAAAACTGATCAGCTAATAATCTATCAGACCTCTACGCCTGTATCCAAACTGTTCAGCTTGCAACACATCATATGAGCCCTGCATCATTATAATCTGATGAGTCCAAAGGAGGGTTGATCTAGGTCATATGATACAACCGCTCTGCTTGTATTTTGATGTTGAAGGGGAATAATAATACAGTGGAGCGTTAGGTCTTAATACTTATACCTATTTTAAAGGCACAGTAAGCCTCCCGTGAACCATCACAGATACTGTCAGGCTTTTACACACAGTACAAACACCATTTCATTTAAACACTCACCGCTTGAGAACATTCTAGGTGCCCTCCGTAAAGAGCGAGCAATTTTCAAAGAATTTATTTTTGCGTGGTTTATCTTACCTCTGAGCCATCGTGAACCCGTGTAATCCAGTTTCCCTTTTTTCACAATTTAGCCGCCAGTTTGTCATTTCAATGCAAATCTCTGTAAGCTTCTGCAATAGCACGTTATTGTGTACCTTTGAATCTGAAATGCAACATTGAAACGGCTGCGAACTAGAGCAGCAGCGGTAAACGGTTCAGAGGAAGTGGCGCCAGGCAGCGTCATCTGCTACGAGAACCACGACCTTGCGTGACCCTGCTTCCGGGCTATCCTTTTTTAAACTTTCAAAACTTCGTATTGTTCTGATCTTGTCTTGATGAAAAAAGATTTCTTTTATGATTTAAGAATGTTTGTGTAACAAGCTGTCAATTTATTATAAGATTTCAAAAGTTAGGTCAGAAGCGCAAAAAAGCACCGTCCGATTGTCTGACAGACAATCCACAAAATTAATTCTTTGAAAATTGCTAGCTCTTTTCGTAGGGCACCTAGGATGTTCCCGTTCGGTGAGCGTTCAAATGGAAGGGTGTTTGTACTGTGTGTAAAAGCCTGACAGTATCTGTGATGGTTTACGGGAGGCTTACTGTGCCTTTAAGGGGTGGGGTGAGGGGTCCATTCCATCTACCAGTATTTATGATGAAAAAGCTGATGTACCTTGCTAGTACTGAGTACTAGCATGTTGACACTGGTTAAGTTAAGGTAGTTTGTCATTAAGTCTCCAACCCCCAGTCCTAGTTCACTGCATTACCAAAACCTTACAAATACAATACAAAACAAGTGGTTTTGGTACAAAGTTTGCCTAAACCGCCTATTTAGTTTGGCATGGAAATGAAAAAAAATATAAGATAACATTTCATACTGGCACAATGACATCACTGACATGACTTTAATATTGAACAGAATCTCAAACAATTTAGTTTTAAGTTTAATTTTCTAAATCAAAATAAACAGATAATATTAATAATAATATGCCTGTACAGCAAGTTAACAACTGTCCATTTTGTTTTCGAATAGTGGATGTCTGCAGAATGGTGGAATAGTGATAAGGTTGTAGCGCAGGAAAGGGGTATAGACCGTATTCTGGAAATATTTTTGAATGGGACTGAAAGGCAGCACTTACAATTCACCTGTAAATCAATTGTTTTTAAACTGACACCTGTAACTTGATCTTATGATTAAATTAACAATTTTGTTAGAACTATGAATATGACTATGAGGGGACAGGAGGTCCTCATGGACAAGATAGGCACAGCCCTTCTTCACTGCACACTGCAAAACAGCCTTTCATGTTTCAAATTCAATTACAATGTTGGCACAGGAAGGCCTGAAAGAACTCTACCAAAATCTTCACAAAGAAACCTCGTCCCAAACACTCTTACATTAGGTGTGCCCAACCAAGCGCAGCAACCATAACATCCTCCTCAAACTTTCATGTCCTACAACTACAAGTACAACTATACATTTTAAGTTCAAACTTAAAGTTAAACTGACAGTACTGACGTTACAATAAAGCTAAGCATAACAAACTCCTACTAGTCCTACTAGCTGCCACTACACTAACCGTGCTTGCGTTACTGCTACATTTGAAACTGATGTCAACGTTACTTGACACACCGATCACGTATGAAGGATGCATGTCCTTACTCAGTTACTGTAAGCTAGAAATAGGATGCTGCTCCTTTTCCAGCAGCCCTCTCTTGACAGTGACAGCGGAAAGAAGGCAAGACCCACACGGAAGTGGATGAGTACACATACTCATACTGAAGACGCGGACTAAAGAAGTTACACACAGACTGGTATTACTTATTAGTTCAGCCCTTTGAAGTTGGTGAAGCGACCACACACTGACCACCATACAGTACACACGCAATCCCGAACACACCCTTCGGCTCGATCAAAGAGCGACGAAACAAACACTGCAGACGGCGACCCTGTGGTAAACACATCGCGATTCTTGCCCTGTTTGTGTACGATCGCTTGCATAGTGTGAATGTGTTTGGCGGTGCATGTGTAAATGATCTACTGGTATATGATTCTATGAAGCACGCTAAATCGCACTCTAGCTTCTCCTCATTTCTCTCACTAGCTGCTGCTTGTCCGAGTTGATTTTTGAAGCAAGCCAAGTGGTTGGACAACAGACTTGCAACTTCTTCACTTACCTTTTTAGCCGACTTCCCTTCACTCCAAGAAAATGCCATGATTACTTTAGATCACATAATAACGTTCCTGATAGAAACTGTTACATCCTCTTTGCTTGATTTCTTTGACACGGTTCACGATGTCTCTGTTAGGAAGGAAGTTTTCTCACTCGCTGTGCACGATCCGGATTAGTCACACACTGATTATAATGCTGCACTGAAGAAGGTACTGCTGTTTGATTGGTCGAAACTGCCAAGCGCGCAGCCTTTGGTGCTACCAGCACCAGTATTTTCACTGTTTTATTAATGAAAGACCTGTGCTTCACACAAACTTACAGAAAGCAAAGACGTGGAAGATTTTAATGTCATTAGTCTGTTCTGAATATAATTCTATACATTTCATGATTATGATTTTCATCAAAATGTATTCTTATATGTACCGGTGCGCCGGCAAAAACTAGCACACTGATCCTCTGAAACTTCAAAGAAAAGAGGCCTTGGTTTCCTAGGCAACAATATCATGGTATGTTCAAGACAAATTAAGAAAGCTCTATCTTATTCAATAAAATGTAAGCTTTAAATGATCAGCCACTGCAACAAGTGTTTCCCAAGATTTCTATAGGATAATCAAGTTAGACAACTCATTTTAGCCACGGACTGATGAGCGTTGGTTCGTTTGAAAGGATAGCCTCCCATTAATTAGATCCGCCAGGTCAATGACAATGGACACGCCCCTCCTTGTTTTACATTATCCAATTTATTTGTTTGCATTCTGTCTTGGAGTTAAACACATCAATCTGTACACACAAAACAAAATCTGAGCCATTCAGATATTTCAACAGTACAATACAACTAAAGGGTTTTGTTCTTCTTCTGAAACACATGTGCACATCTTCTGGCCATAACCACAGCTACATGATCTTACAAGTTAGTATTCCCTCCATTGGCTCTGTCAACACCCATTTTTAACCGCTTGCTTCTGTATATAATAAATCGACCATTGGGCGTCATCGTGCAAAAAGACATCTTCAAAATCTCCAAACACGTTTGGAATTCTGGGTAGGGAAATCCTTTTGTGAAATGGCGTCAGTGCCATTCAGTGATTGGTCAAAGCGTTTGGGTGCTGGAGTGCCAACATATCATCATTATTTACCTCTCCCGAAAGCGGCGTATGGCTGCCTGAATGGCGGGGTAAAAACGGTCACACACGTAAAACCCCACTAGTGCAAAAGCATGAATGAACATGGGAGTTTCAGCCCATGAACGAAGAAGATTATTGACAAAGGCCAAAGGATGCAAGCACATCTAAATGGACATGTGAATGCAGTCACTTATGTTCATGCAAACAAACAAACACGTACTCTATTTCTCTCTCTCTCTCTCTCTCTTGCTTAGAAATGGCACATACACTCAAGGTGTTGAAAACCCCCAGAAAAGTAGACAAATTTGTTTGTATCATTTTACTCACAGCAGAACAGTGTTCATTAAAACCATCTTGTTAGAACGCTAGCAACACACATTGAAAGACAATTACATGCAAAAACCAAAGTAGAAACATCAATCAATGAAAGATGAATGCTTGAACGCTGAAGAAGAAGAAGAAGAAGAAAGATGAATGAAATCAGTAAATAACTGAGGATATGCAAAAACCAAAACACCAATCAACAAAACCACACTGAACATTTTGTGAGATTTTATAAAAATGTACATACGTACACATAAAATAATGTGAATACAATAACATACAATCTAATAACACTGTTGAATATCACCAGCGGATAATGTACAGATCACAACTCATTTCAGCTGCAAAAAGTTAATGATGTCCCCCTGAAAAGTTAATTGCGGACAATTGGTAATAGAAATGAACTTTAAGGTGGGTTTTATTTTCATTCTTAATTTTTCCCATCATGAAGGAACCACAGGCACATGACTCAGTTTGAGGAAAAAAACTGGGTCTGATGGAGTGCTTTATGACTGTCCATGTGACAGCAACACCCTCTGATTTGTTTCTCTCGACCACTTCCATGTGCCTGTGAACTGATCAAAGATCTGTATAATGAGAAACAAGTCGCGTAAGTCGAAATTACTACATTTAGTCAAGCTGTGGAACTCACAGAATGAAACTGAACGCACTGCATTTTTTCACAATGACCGTAGTCCTCCGCTTGTGCATAAGGAGTGAAAGTGACGAGCCTGTTCAGCGGGGTAGTGGTTTCGCTGTGCTGCATAGCACGCTTTTCTGTACCTCTCTTCGTTTTAACTTTGTGAGTGTGTTTTTAATCCAAACATATCATATCTATATGTTTTTGGAATCGGGAACCGACAAGGAATAAGATGAAATTGTTTTTAAATCGATTTCGGAAATCTAATTTTGATCATAATTTTTATATTTTTAATTTTCAGAGCTTGTTTTAAATCCAAATATAACATATTTATATGTTTTTGGAATCAGAAAATGACAAAGAATAAGATGAAATTGTTTTTGGATCGTTTAATAAAAAAATAATTTTAATTACAAGTTTCCGATTTTTAATGACCAAACTCACTCATTAGTTTTTAAGCCACCAAGCTGAAATGCAATACCAAACCCCGGCCTTCGTCAAAGATTGTTTTGCCAAAATTTCAATCAATTTAATTGAAAAATGAGGGTATGACAGTGCCGCCTCAACTTTTACAAAAAGCCGGATATGACGTCATCAAAGGTATTTATCGAAAAAATGAAAAAAAACGTCCGGGGATATCATACCCAGGAACTCTCATGTCAAATTTCATAAAGATCGGTCCAGTAGTTTTCTATCGGTCCAGTTGAATCGCTCTACACACACACACGCACCGACACACACACACACACACACACACACACAACGACCCTCGTCTCGATTCCCCCTCTATGTTAAAACATTTAGTCAAAACTTGACTAAATGTAATAATCAGAGACAACCTCATTTCAGGAGACATTTTCGATCTCTTTACATGAATTACATTTTCAGGGGAAAAATCAAAGACCACTTTAATTCACACAAAAGCACACTTGAAAGCTGATGCAGAAGAGAACAAAATAAAAATGTTTTACTTTTTTTATTTTGTTTGTTAATTTTTCTCCATGTTTTTGTGCCGTTCCTGTGTACGGTATATATTTTTGAGAATTCGTTTTTCACCTCCAGTAAGACAAAATAAAAGACTTTAACACATTTTTATCTTTGTGCCCCTTTGTAAAACAGAAATACATCAGAACTGAACATACCCAGAAATGCGCAACATACAAGAACAAAATCACCTGAATGGGGAATAATGAAACGATAGTTCCATAAAGACGATTCCAAACAGCTCTGAGTTTTTGCCCATCTCTAATTACAAATTGTGTGTGAGAGCTTGTGTGTGGCTAAATGCATCAATTTTAGGCATTATTTGTCGGCAAAATACTTAATGCATTACAGATATCTCCATTGTATCACTTGAGAGTTCACAAGACAGGAGTAGAGAGTTGGAATTTCTCAGCTTGTAGACTTTAAACCACAGGCTGATGTGATCGATATACTAGCTATTGAAACAATCTTAACAGATGATCCCAAAACAAAATACAGAATGTACATAAACTGTATACTTCCTCAATGTGCTCCCATTTGTGGTTATTCAACATGACATATTCTTGACAATATCTCATCATAAGCGATGAGAGTGTTCAGGATGATTTGGATCATGGACTTAATATATCTGAACTACTGAAATCTGTCCAAAGTATATTGAAATCGTTCTAAAGAATTCCTCATGCCTATTCATGCTTATAAAACACTTTCTCTAAATCATATGACATCATGCTTGCACACATGTGAACAGATGTATGTATGAGACTTTGTATTAATTAGGGTAAATTGTACATCAAGAAGGGCTAATGCTCTTTTAAAAATCAAATATTGCCCAAACCACCCATTATGTAAAAGACTTGAAAAAGGTGAATGTAAAACTCAAAACTGCATAAGGAGTTATAATATAAAACATGCTATATATAAGCATTTCACCGCATAAGTAAATATACATGTGATAGATTTCTGTAAAACAGATCACTTGAATCAAAAACGTTGCAGGTTATAAACAACTACATTGTACTGATATCACAAAATATTCAGAATGTCAAAGAATAGTACTCTTAATACATCCAAAAATTGATGACTTATACACATTAAACGTATTGACCACAATTGTCAATCGATGATCAGAAAGAAAAAAACACACAAACAAAGCAACAAAGCAACAAATCACAAATACACACACACACAAAACAAGTTCTAATCCGTCTTGATACATGTAATTCAAAATGAAATAAAAACCAGTTTAAAAACAATTATGACTATGCAGCAATAAAAACAAAAGTTCATCTCCTAATCTTGACAACCATAGCAATGATATATTCATTCAAAACATCAATTAACTGAATCACAGTGAAATCACTGCAATGTGAATTAAAGCTTAAACAACAAAAGTGCAAAATGCAAACCAAAAGCAAGCAATGACACTTTTCAAGTATTAGAAGAACATGATAACAATTTCCAGAAGAAAAAATAATTCCTGCGTAATCAAAATATTGAAAATCAAATCAAAAGTAACCAACCACATGGAAACAACAAAGCAATGCACACACACCCCTATTCCACTCCAACCCCCTCCCCCACTACATCCCCCCCAAAAAACTGTTAAAATAACAAAATAAACCGTTTACATCCCTACCCCCGACCCTTTCCTCAAGAGCAACAAGGAGAGAGAGAGAGAGAGAGAGAGAGAGAGAGAGAGAGAGAGAGAGAGAGAGAGAGAGAGAGAGATAGAGAGAGAGAGAGAGAGAGAGAGAGAAGAGAGAGAGAGAAGAGAGAGAGAGAGGAGAGAGAGAGAGAGAGAGAAAGAGAGAGAGAGAGAGAGAGAGAGAGAGAGAGAGAGAAGCACAGATTATCAGCAAAATTCACAGAAACTTGTTCGTCCATACTTTTGCCTAAAGTCCCTTCTATGGTGTTTGAAGTGACCCTCCTTACGATCGTGCTGATGCTTTCTTCCCTTGTGTTTGAAGTGAGGACCCCTTTCTCCATGTTTCTGCCAATCCCTCTGTTTGTCTTTCCAATGGCCGAACCTTTCTTCTTCCTCCTCCTCGTCCTCCTCTTCGTCATCATTCTCCCGGTGTTCATCCCGATCAGCGGCTCGCTCAAATACCCAGTCAGCTGAGTGTTCACGCTGTCGGCTTTCTTCTCGATCAGCTGCTCGCTCAAACACCCAGTCAGCTTTGTGCTCTACTGTACGCAGGCTATCACGTCCCTGCACCCATTTAAAGTACCATGCACTGTCCTCCTCGGTTTGGTTGACTTGCTGTGCAGAATGCTTCGAGATTTCCTCCTCTGCTTGCGTGTTGGGCATGTCTTTGGGGACATCTTGACTGCGTGGTTCATTCTCCCGTGTGCCTTTTGGAGAATGATTGGCTTCTTTAATGGTGTTCTTGTCATGATCCCCTTTCACTGATTTCTTGGCAATGTTGTCAAGCTGAGATCTATCATAACCTTCATTGCCAACACAGACATACTCGTAGTAATCTTCCTCATCCTCTGGGGGTGGATCCATGCATGAGATTATTCGTTTTCTCTGACATTCGCCTGATTCTAGCTTTGCCTTTGTCTCCTCCATGAAATCCAGTTGCCATGGTGCCAAATACTGCAAGCAGTTTTCTGATGGCAAGTACAACATGTGCTTAGGCCATGCGTCCACCCACCAGTGTGCCTTCACCCACCAGTAGAACTGACACTTCAGCCAGTAACGACCAGACTCTGGAAGGCCTAGACTGCTGCTGTCATCATAAATGGCTCCCGTCTTCTTGATCATTTCTGAAATGTCATCCTCATCTAAGTGGTTGAAGCCAAGCTTCCCCATGGAGCCAATCCCGCTGAACAAATTCTGGAATCGCTTCTCCAGCCGGAACTTGGCCTTGGCAGCTGCTTTTTCAGCATGGGAAGAATGGTCCTTGGCTTTCGTATGGAACTCTGTTTCCATGCTTTGTGGCCCATCTTTACGGTGATGGTCTTCTTTGCTTGGGGAATCTTCTGCAGACTTCCCGTCAGGTTTTGCCCTCTCCTTCGCAGGCTGGTCAAACTTTGCCTGCTTTCCTGCCCCACCTGGTAAATCTTCACTGAGGTGCTTCTGATGTCTGGCCTTATCCTTTGAGGGTTGATTGAACACCTTGTCTTTCTTGCCCTCGTGTGGACCCTTCTGATAATCTTCAGCAGACTCTGATTCTTTCCTCTGGTGTTTGTTGAGCCTTTTCCATTTCTTGCCGTCTCTACTACGCAACTTGTCATCACCATGCTTGTTCTGCCTCTTGCCATTTTGACCGTGTGCATCTTTGTGATGGTGCTTTCCGGGCCTGACCTCAGCCTTGTTATGTCGGTCATACTTTTTGGCTTTCTTGTCCTGCTTCATCTCGGTGTTCTTGTGCTGATGCCTGCCAGCTTTCTCCTTCTTCTTCTGCAGCTCCTCCTCTTCTACTTTTCTGTCATTATGATGATCAATCTTTTTCTTGTTTTTTCTTTCCGATTTACCCAGTGGCTTCAGCTTTCCTGGCTGCTTAGCTGCTTGTCCATCATCTCTCTTTTTGGGGGTCTTCTCTGATGCGTGCTCTTCTTGGAATGTTTTGCTACCTCTCTTCTTGTGGCCCTTCTTGTCCGCCTTGGAACGTTTCTTAAACCAGCGCGACGCCTTCTTCTTCACCTTGTGGGACAGCTTGCTGACGCCTTCCTTCACCCGTGACGCCATGCGACCCAGGACAGAATCATCGTCAGGCCAGAGCTGGCGCGAGGCATCCTTGACCTGGCTCCATGTCTGCTGCAGCTGCTGACTGACATTAGACAGTGTTCCACGCGTTTTGTTCAACAGTTGCTTCACCCCATCTGACCATTTGCTTTGGTGAGATTCTTCCCCCCTGCTGTCTGCATCTGGATCTTCCTCTGCAGAATTGTCTGAACCTGCGTCTCTGTCATCTTCGTCGTCGCTGTGAAAACTGTGGATAGTGGACGAGAATTCAGCCCAGAGAGACGGCAGAGCATGGACCAGGTTGCGCTGCAGCTTAATGATGCTGGACACGAGGCTGCTTAGGTCAGCAAAGTCTCCCGTGCCCCCGGCCCCCGTCAGGTTCCAGTGCATGACGTAGTTCATGAAGGCTGACATGTTCATCTGCTGCGACAGGAAATGAAGACAGGCGCTGCTATTGATTGGCTGTTCCTTCCTGTTCTCTGCCCGCGCTGACAGGTAGAGGCGACGCCACATGTCTGCTCGATGGCGTTCCTGGGTCAGGTTTCGCTGTAGGAGTGTGACATCTACCGGAACAGTCTGCGGAGAGTCGGTGTTCACAACAGGTTCTGAAACAGGGTAACAGAAAGGTTTACTTCTTAACCCATTTCTTACCATAGTGCCCAATATCGCAAGCTAGAGTTCCCATGTGCAGAAACATCCGCTATGCACAATGCTACATATGAACCACATCTGTTTCCGTTCATACTGGCTGTCCACGAGGTTTGAGTGTTTATAATTTTGGAAAACTGGCAATGGCTTTACTTTGCTATGTTTTTTTAAAGTTTGAAATTGGCAGACTTACTTTCTATGCCATGGGAGGAAAAGGATTAAACAATGAATTTTAAGTTGCTTGGTGTTACACTTTTCAGAAAAGCATATCTACACATGATGAACTTCATGGGTACTGTGCTTCTGACAAAACTTAAGTGTGCGATAAAACAATAGTGCAATTCCCTTACTTTTAGGCACCTTTTCAAAAACTATGCAATACGAAAGACACACCGTATTTCAATAATCAAAATGCTGAAGGGGGGGGGGGGGGGGGGGGGGGGGGGAGGAAGTAGGGACACACCTTTTTACCTTTTGTGGATTAAAAAAAAATAAGATAGTCAGTAAATACTCACTTGGATGTCTGATTTTTCTCTCAGGGGCATCAAGAGTTGGTTTCTCCAAGATGTCACCTTGATAATACTTGTCCCCTTCCCCTTCCACCTCCACTGTATAATCATCAGGAAGGTCTTCATCAAGCTGGTGGAGAGGTATAAGGGATCTGCTCAAAGGAGGGGGAGGAATGGGGTTAGGGGGAGGAGGTAGCGGCATATCTTCGATCTCCTCCTCCTCCTCTTTCTCCTCACTACTGGGATAAGACAGAGCCAGTGATGGCGCTGAATTTGCACTCAGGCTGTCCACGTTGTATCGCATCTTTCCCACGCTCACCCTCAGCTCTGCGTTCTCGTTCTTCAGGTTGTTGATCTGCTGACGTGCTTGCTGAAGAAGCAAACCCTGGTGATCCGCCTCCTGCTGCTGTCCCACAGACTGCCGGATTTCATTCCCTCTCCACCTCTCCTCCATGCGCTTCGCAAAGGACTGGCGAACCTGACGGAAGGCTTGCCGAAATTCTTCGCTCCACGCTGAAGCCTCGGCTTCAAATTCTGTCTCACTGGCGACCAAGATCTTGGATGTGACCAAAACGTTAAGGTCTTCAAGTGTAGGGTTTGACGACCGGCCAGGTATGTTGGACCCTGACCCACTGTTTCGGGATGATCTCGAGTCCTGGGCTTGAGCAGTGAGGATTCGCTCCAGTTGATCCTGGGCCTCCTGCAGCTGTTCCTGTAGCTCTCGGTTGTTGTCCCGCAAGTCTACCATGGCCTCCTGATGACGATCCCTCTCGCCCTGATTAATAACCAACAATGCTTGTTACATCCTTTGTGACTCAAAACAATCTGTGAATTTTGTTGATAATCTATGTTCATGGGTTGCGACCCCCGCAATACACTCGTAGGCATGAGTGGGCTTTTATGTGTATGGACGTTTTAACCCCACCGTTTAGGAAGTCATGCTCTGCTTCGGGGGATGCATGCTGGGTGCTTTCATGTTTCCATAACCTACCTAACTCTGACATGGATTACAGGATCCTTTTCGTGTATACTTGGTGCTTACGTGTACTTAACGAAGAAGGATAAGGGACTTAAGAAACAATCTCTGTGCAATAGAAGCCACTCCCCAGAGTGAGATTTTACCTGCAAGGTGTTATCATAGTCCAGAAGCAGCTCATCATTGCGGGCCAGACACTGCACGTACTCATCCTGCATCTGGTGGAGTCGCTTCATCTGGGCCAGCTGGATCTCCATCTGACTGAAGTGTTCCCGAGCGGAGCCTGCATCAAAGCAAAGTCTGGGTTAAGTTAGCTCCAAGAACAATGAAGATCTCACTTCCAGCATAGCTTGTAAAGAGAAGCAGGTAAGTAAAGGCTGTAAATATAATAAACGACACTAAGTCAGACTGAGAGTAATGTGGAAATAGGATCCTGGCACCTGAGAGAATAAGCATTGAAATGAACAAACTTTCATCCTCAAGAAAAAATGATATATCGTGCCTATCATTACTGATTTGATGAACATCATCATGCACATCAAAACAAGAAAAAAAAATGCATGAAAATCAACCAAATACTTTCCAAGAAATCTCTTCATCACATCTACCATTCCCAGGAAATATACAGAGTCAGTGGCACAAGGCGAGGTGGAATAATATGTAATTGTTTTTTGTGAATTTCTTTTTGTAATTTTCTTGGGACAAATGGTTCCCCCTTTTATTTGGAACCAAACCCATTCTGCTCATATCTTACAGACGCAATTTTCAAAGCAAACCACAATTTTGAAAAAGGCAAACTACTTCTGATGTGAATGAATGGTTGCTAGGTCAAGTAAAATGGCCTGAAGTTCGAAAACAAGTCCATTGGAAGTGAAAGAGCTGTCTGGAAGTTTGAGGTAGAAGACACACAAGTACAGAATTTAAGATAAACAGAATACTTACAAGGCTTGCTGTGTGATACCAGATTAACACTTGTGTTTATTCAAATTTCAAAAAGCTCACTTTCGCTCTCATTTCAATACTTTAAAAAAAAACACCGCACGTTAAGCCTGGTATGTATCACAAAGTAAGCAATGCAGTATTCTTTATTTATGTGACTCAACCCCTTCATGGTCAGGCAGAAAACTTTGTTCCAATCTAAGCCACATACCTATCCAGTGTCCAAGTCCCATGCCCACAGCCAGGACTACGACCGCCAGCATCACTCTGTTCAGACACCCGTTCAGCTGCTGGTTGTTGTGGTGAATGTAGTGACGCTCAGCATCCCCTCGCTCCACTGGAAGGTCACCAAGGTCGTTCACCAAGGACAGGTCATCTTGGTCATCTGCCTGCCCAGCATTGGTGTCATCGGATTGCTCACTCTCAATGCGATCGTCCTGCATTGATAAATAAAAGCATAGTGGATGATAGTTTGGTTAGTCACTAGTAATTAAGTGTCAAGGCAACTTTGAAGTCAATGCAAGGTAAAAATAACACCTTATAAAGCTGATGTAACAAAAATAACAATGCAAATGTGCTCACCGAAAAATATAGACTTTCCAGTGAGCACATTTGCATTGTTATTTATGTTACATCAGCTTTATCGTGTTTTAACATGTATTTGTGTGTGGGTTTTTTTTCTTCTTCAGGTGAGTTCATTTTCACTGTTATTTAAATCATTCAATTCACCTGCACTGATATGGCTTGTTTTATATCAGGATCAGGATGGTTAAGGATAAACATAAAGCAGACGGAACAAACCACCTTTAGCACTTGTGACAGCATCACTCCAAACAGTGTGTTTTTAACAGCTTTCCAAAATCTTTTGCCATTTAAATAAAAATGATATTTGACAGTGACTGTCTTCAACAGATGGTAAATGCCCGTACTATTACTGCACAGTCAATTTGGGTGATGCAGAATCACAACAAATCAAGTCAGACAGACACACCAATATAGAAACAGCAATCCCACCTGATGCTTACTCCATGACGCTGTCCTAATCAAGGGACAACTTCAGCGAAGCGCCTCATCTCTTGCCTTTTTTAAAACAGTCCTTCCAGGTACAATCAGGTAAAATTGTAGTTCAGGCTGAAGACTGTGATGCAACTAGTCTAATCGAAACTAAACTTCATAGTATTTTGCACAGCCAGTTACGGAACGTGGATCAACATGTGACGTGAGCGAATCAGTTACAGAAGCTACCCTATACATACCTGATCATGATCTTCAGTAGAAGACTCTGTGTCCCCATCATCAGCATCATACACCACCATCGCTGCTGCTGCTGCTGCTGCTGCTGCTGGGTGTTGGTGAAGTTGCAACGGATGCTGCACCATAACTTCTGCATCTTCGTGTGGAGATGGAGGTCGGTCTGCCTGTTGTGGTTGAGGTGCTGGTTCTGCAGGTTGCACAGGTGGTGGTGACGGCAGTGGTGGTGGTGGTGGCTGTTCACCCAGCACTGCTTGATGTATCGGCAGAGGTTCAAGTTGCTCCTGCTCTTCTTCTTGATGGTGTTGTTCTGGCAGTGGTGGTGGTGGTGGTGCTTGTACGGGTCGTTGGGGCAGTGAAGGTGGCTCAGAAGAAGCTGTAGATGACAACGAATATAAACAGTCAGCGCTAGAGTAGACATTTTGTGATGGAAAAGTAATGAGTACTTTTTTTTTTTAATAAAATGAGCACTTGTTTTGAAAAATCGTTTTGGTCCAAAAAAAGACACAGCAGCTCGATCAGTCTTGAAACTTTGTAGCCGCAACTCTACGATTAATGAAGCTACAATAAAAAGCTTTCGCTATTTCTGTGATCAGAGAGTGGCCCCTTTTGACAAATACCATTGATAAATCAAAAGTCTCTTGTGATAAATTGCTAATACCATTAATAAATGAAATTCTCTGGCATCAAAGCAGGACCACTGTCAATTGTTGAAAAGCAAACGGACAGGAGGTGAGTGTAAATAACCTTTCACCAAATTATGCACTCTCACAATAATCCTGACCTCTGGTACTGGAAAGAAAGTTGAACCCTGGTCTTACAGATGACTCTGAGGTAGTTATGGCAATGACCTCTGGCCCTGACAACGCCTCCTCCTCTTCAGAATCATGACTGCTAAGACTGGACGACTCCTTTTCAAGACGTACAAAGTCGGATTCTGTCAAACCAAAATGCCAGTAATATTACCGACTTCAAATTCCATTTCTTCTGATTATCATAACTACCGCATACCAGAAATGCATATACATCCGCTGTGCAAACATGGAAACACACATTCACAAACATACACATAGAAACGCAACATTTCTACTAAGAAGACAGAGCACAAATGTGACAATGTTCCGTAAAAGTGACACGATTAAGATGTATAATGTCACTTTAGATTTTCGTGTTGAAAACCGACAGCAGGTGAAAACTAACTGATTTCACATATTGAGATTGTTTAACTCTTCATTCTCAAATCAATCCACATACATGTACCAAATAGGTTTGAGAAATTATAAAAGCTGAAGATGCAATTCATCTATAAAGCCAGCCCGCCGTACCCTCTGAGTTAAATTTCCACCAAACCTACGTTCCATGTGCATTCAGAAGATCAGAAAGATAGAGTGAATCTGCTCTTTGCGTGTTACTTAGCATTCTCTGTTCTAGTTCATCAAATTAAAAACTAATTTTGGAAAAATGCCATTATGTCGCTTTTCAGCACATGTTGTCAGTGTCTCAAATGGCCAAAACTCTCTCACCACTGTCACTGTCAGCACGACTAGACTTGGAGGTGTTGGACAGTGAAGAAATTCCTGAAAGTGAGAGGATGCTCTCTGAGGAGGTGTGGGAGTCACTTTCCTGGGACATCTGTCTAACAGCTGCTACTTTCTCCTCCCCCTCCCCAGCTGGCTGCCTCCTCTCTGCAGATGTCAGCAGTTCCAAACAGCAAGCATCAGTCACCTGCAGAAGCAAATGAATGAAAGGAAAAAAAATGAAACTGATGGTTTTGTTCAAAACAGGACAAAGGTATAGATTCCTGCTTCTTGGGTTACTCATGCTAGTATTTAGGACAAACTTGCATGTAAAGTTACTTCAAACAGTATTCATAGCAAATTACTTTTAATGTTTGTCTCTACTTCTATTAAGACAAGCATAATCTCTTCCGACATAGATAAACTAGCTCATACTCAGACATGAGACCAGCAAATGTTCCAAAAGTAGGAAACTAAGCCGGGGTCCAGGGGCAACGCCCCGGTAGGGGGTTCAGGGGGAAACAAAAGTGAAATTTATAACAATCACACACACACACACACAAAACTTACTTGAAAACTTTCAGAAAAACACTCTTCATAGCCAACCACAAGGAACCACTCAAGTCTTACAAGCATTGTGAAGGAGGAGTATACAAGTTCTCAGAAGCATGAAGAGTGTCACCGTCAGGGCAAGTGTCAGCAATTCTTTTTACGTCCTCACTTGCCATTGTCTTCGTTCATCTTTTGTTTTCCTTGAGAAAGTATTTTTTAATACGCAAATTTGGACTTTCATTTTGCTGTGTTGGAGTTGTGTTTTGTTCCTTCATATTCAGTTATTGCAATGCAAACAATACAATCGCTAGGCATCCACATACTGACACTGTGCTTTATCATCAAAACATTTATTTTTCGGGCTGTTGAAATATGGTATAGGCCAGTAATGGTACTAGGCTACCGAGTCAGTGAGAGTCAAGAAGAAGAAGACTGAAGAAGAAGAAGAGTGTGTATGGCTTCATTACGACGGAGGACCGGCGCCCAAATATTAATAAAGAAAGCTTACCTCGGTTGCAGAAACAACGGAGGTTGTTTTCTGACGTGTTTCCAAGAGCCCTCTGTGCTTCTTGCTTTCAATGTGACGAACCAACACATTTTTTTCCACCAAGTTCGTATTTCACCACGCAGTGGCCGTTGTCGCACCACGTGCACACGGCCTGACCGGGGATGGATATCTTGGCGATACTGTCGCCAATGAGCTGGCGCGCCTACCTTTCTTGTTGATAGTGACAGTCACTTCTTCTGACAGCCAGTTGGCTTTCCACTTGTTTTTCACACTTTGGTCGTCGATCGTAAGAGCTTCCACAGCCGACAAAACAATACGGAATCCAGACGCCATGATGCTACCTTTTTCACCTTCGGCGTTTGGAGATCGGCAGCCAATCAAAACAACCCTCAAACCGCCATCGGTGAATAATTAAGCCTAGGCGATAATCGTCGGAGATCGACAGCCAATCAAACGCGATCCATGATACTGCTATGGGTTCACGCGAGTGCTGGGGTGCGAATGCACTGACTTCAGACGCAGACAGCTTCTGAACAGTTCATACCACCACCCCCCCCCCCCCTTTTTTTCTCAACGAATTTGCATCGATCTCAAGAATGGTCTGTGAGCTAAGGAAAATATCGAAATTCCGATAAAATTCGGACCAGTCCCATGTCTGCATACTCTCTTTCAGTTCATGATACCGTACGCAACAAGCAATTAATTTTCCATAAACTAGACTTTCAACAGCTAGGAAGACTGAAAGAGAAATGTAGCTACACCGCACACATACAAAAATGAAAAGAAAACATAACGGATAATTAACATTTATTAATCCTAACAGCTGTATAACCTCTTGTGGCTGCTGCTCGGGAGGTGATGCATCAGTGCCACTGCTATCATCACGGAAAGTAGCTGGCTGAGAAACAGCTGCTCCTGCTTCTGTTACCTCTGGAATTCTCTTCTCTGTAGACTCTGCCTCCACATCTGCATCTACACAATGCAACATTTTGGATTAGGAGGGGAAAAAATGCAAGTTGCTGTATAACAAACTCTTGAAGGTGGATGAATAAAATCTATATCTGCAAAACCCCTTTATTATCATAGATGCAACATTTTTAACCATTTCACTGTTCCCTTTTATGAAATACGCTGAATGCATTTGTGATACACCTTGAACTTTGCATTTTTTGTATTGGCCATATAAAATGAAGTGTTTACACTTGAGACTTTAAATTCAATTTTGCTTTTCTTTCCATCTGTTTCTGTTCTTTTTACATTTAGTCAAGTTTTGACTAAATGTTTTAACATAGAGGGGGGAATCGAGACGAGGGTCGTGGTGTATGTGTGTGTGTGTGTGTGTGTGTGTGTGTGTGTGTCTGTCTGTGTCTGTCTGTCTGTCTGTCTGTCTGTGTGTGTGTGTGTAGAGCGATTCAGACTAAACTACTGGGCCGATCTTTATGAAATTTGACATGAGAGTTCCTGGGTATGATATCCCCGGACTTTTTTTTCATTTTTTCGATAAATACCTTTGATGACGTCATATCCGGCTTTTTGTAAAAGTTGAGGCGGCACTGTCACACCCTCATTTTTCAACTAAATTGATTGAAATTTTGGCAAAGCAATCTTCGACGAAGGCCGGGGTTTGGTATTGCATTTCAGCTTGGTGGCTTAAAAACTAATGAGTGAGTTTGGTCATTAAAAATCGGAAACTTGTAATTAAAATTATTTTTTTATTAAACGATCCAAAAACAATTTCATCTTATTCTTCGTCATTTTCTGATTCCAAAATCATATACATATGTTATATTTAGATTAAAAACAAGCTCTGAAAATTAAAAATATAAAAATTATGATCAAAATTAAATTTCCGAAATCGTTTTAAAAACTATTTCATCTTATTCCTTGTCGGTTCCTGATTCCAAAAACATATAGATATGATATGTTTGGATTAAAAACACACTCACAAAGTTAAAACGAAGAGAGGAACAGTAAAGCGTGCTATGAAGCACAGCGCAATCGCTACCGCGCCAAACAGGCTCGTCACTTTCACTGCCTTTTGCACTAGCGGCGGACTACGTTCAGTTTCATTCTGTGAGTTCCACAGCTTGACTAAATGTAGTAATTTCGCCTTACGCGACTTGTTTTTTTCTTCTCCAACCCGTCTTGGTCATTTACCTGCTTTTCTCATCAGCTGCTCTAGTTCGAAGCATTCTGGTGAGGTCTCTCTTTGATCTGGGACACTGTGACCTAGTTCCTCCTCCTCTGTCTCCACCTCCCGACCTACCACTTCTATTGAACTTGTGTTGGATTCTACATCGCTGCTCTGTAAAAGACACAATTAACACTCAAATCTAAAAACAGGAATCGTAACTACTTAGTGCAAAGAAACGGACAAAAGACACAGACAGACAAGAATTATATACACATCTTAGCTGCGCTATTTTAGAGCACTTAATTCTGAACTGCAGGACCGCAACACGGACAGAGTGATATATGGTCATATGCACAAGTACAGCAGTTGATCTCCCCACTCGTCACTGCAACTATTAAATGTGATGCCAACGGCTGAATCAAAAGCTGCTTAAAGACTAATTCAGTACATATAACCTGCAAGTATCTTAATCAGTAGTATATGCCACAAGCACATACATGTAATCACAAAACACCTCTTTAAATCATCAAGAGTCTGAGGTAAAAATAAGAGAGGAAGGCTTACAATTGAGGTTAACTTCTGAATGCTCATGTGAACAAAACAATCTTAGAAATGATCAGAGGCTTGTATATTAGGGGATGGAGCCGGGGTGTCTGTGTGTGCATGGGCATCTTAAATCAGAGGGTCTAAAGATAGGGGGGGGGGGGGGGACTCCACTGTTAACTTTTGTAAATTAAAATATGCTGTGTAATCAGAAGATACTGACCTCTAGTTCACCCTGACTGTTGACCAGTGCCCAGTCAGTCAGACCAGAGCTTCCCAAGTCGCTGTGGTCACTCATCTGGGACCTCTCTGTTCATCTAACCCTGCAGGCAAACAAACAAAAATCGAATTAGGCCAAAAAAAAAATAGGTGTGGTTACGGTAACATAGCCAAAAAAAATAGGGTAGGAAGGTAGGCAATCACTTTTTTTTAAAACTTTTTTTTCTAATGTGTAGGGGGAGGTGGGCCAGTGCACTACCTTTTTTTTAATTTTGAATGTTTTATTGTGTCTGAATGTTATTTTATGAAAGAAATGAACAAATGATGACAAAGAATAGTCACTTTTTGTATTTTCGGTTGCTGGTTTTTGTTTTACGTGACAAAAACAGTCAAAATACAGACAAAAGTGGAGTACAGGAGATACACGGATTTTCATCAGATGTGATTGTCACACTTCTAATTATTGTTTTATTTTATCCTTCTGGGTATGCTCTAGGGGATTACGAAGCAGATCTTGTTTATTATATTTATATTTGGAGTTAGGAACACTTCTTTGTTACAACTGTCAAACTTTAGGGTAACGCTTGCGAAATTATTTTTTGAAATAATCTGGATATGACTATAATAAAATTTCAGCAAAATCCCTTCGTAATCCCCCAGAATGTTATATTCTGCACAAACTACAAAAGAAAATATTGCTCTAGCTAAATTACAGCCAGAGAAATCGCGTAACCCAAGACGTAACCGTAGGCAAAATGGCTGAACTGAGAAAAACGACATTGAAGATTGAACACCACAGAAACACTATTGAAACAGACACACAAGGACAAAACTGTGTTATGAATGAACAGCTTAGTTTATTTGAATTGCAAACTACTTAGCCTTTAGCACGCCAGCAGAGAATTTATGCGTCCATCCCTTCTTTCCCTCTGTCAACCAGCATGGGGATACTGCCCCAGCGCTAAATGTGTATCAATGACCCGATTCTCGTTTGTATTTGCATGCGAGAATAACGGTATTTTTAACGGTAACTTACTTGAGCCAGAACGAGACTTATTTCCTTCCATTATCTCGTCGATTTGTTGTTTCCTCGAAGTTTTCTGCTTTTGTTTTTACATCGATACAGTAGATCTACTTTGGTGCTTCGACAAGCAAGATGGAGGATGATGAGTTTGAAACTTTCGTTTGAGTTGTTTTTTGACAACAAATCGTACGTGGAATCTGAACGATTTACTGAGGAAGCTCTTCGCAAGGAACTGTGCATCGCAGTGAAGAAAATGACACAGTTCGTCAAGACAGTGACGGAATTTACGAAAGTGCAGATTGATACAAACAGTTGCTGATCCAGTTTCGTTCGGGAAATGGCAGGCCCAGCAAACATTACCGATAATCTGACTGATGTTGGATACTTTCTCCTGTTTTTGTTTTTTTGCGTAGCAAATGCTCAACTTGCTTGTCGAGGAGATACTGCACAGAAACTGACTCAAATTCAGCGCAAAGCAAGCCAGTGCCGAGACGTAAAAAGTGTGCTGCATGGCGTGTTCGGAAATGGCGACCTGTGGATCTGCGTGGAGATCAAAGCTTTCCTCTGTATCGGAAACACCGACAGAATCCAAACTTTGGCCTAGTACCAGCGGAACTACTTGTTGTTGCTAACCGAACTAATAAAGACATTGTCCTCTTTCTTATTTCGAGCCATTGTTATCGTATCAAAGGTTGTGTCTCAAGGAAAAATTCGCTTTCGGTTGTCACCGATCGTTTGATGTGTAACCAGGATGTTGTAAAACCGAGTGAACTTCGGGTGTTCCCGTCATGGCCGAGAGTCTCTTCGGTAGTTTCCGTATGCAAAATTCGTAAGCTGAGCATGCGCACTCACAAAGTAAACTGGTTCCCGATTTCGGTTTATGAAACGAACCAATGGATGTCGAGTACCTTCCAAATAAGGACATTTCCGTTCGATTACGATTGCTGCCTTTGCAACGGACAAGTGGCTGAGTGAATGGAACATTCATCAAAACACTGATGTCATGTTATAGGTCAAGAGCTTCTGCGCAGTTTCGTATGTCGTGAATGCACTGTTTTGCTGAGGACAAAGCCGTAACTAGCCTTTGAAATGAGACATTTTTTGGCGGGGGAATATCAACTACAGAAGACAATCAATGCCACACATGTTCACATTTTGTCTCTATTGACAGATAAATAGGACACTTTTGACAAAAACACGGACACACATGGATGATAGGTATGTTATGGAAACATAATCTGCTAAAATACCCAAAACAGAGTTTTGAACGATTTGGTCAATTTTGCACTGGCCCACCTGCCCTTAAACCTACTTGACATGGAAATAAGTGTGCGACTCGGGCGCTTTCGCTTTCATTGCGTTTTCTGCACTCGTTTTCTTGGTTTTTGTTGTTTGTTTTTTTACAAATGTAATAAAAAGTTATAGGGTCGGCCCCTAAAAATAGGGTAGGTCGGGTTACCGTAACCACTCCTATTTTTTTTTAGGCCTTATATAATATTACATTTTGAAATCTGTATGAACATAAAACTGGTCAGCTAATAAGAACATCAGTTGATAACAGAAGACAACTTAAAGAGAGTACACCTAATTAAGGTGCCATTTTGGAAAGTTTTCTGACGATGTCAGGGACATTCGCTGTACTGTAATTTAGAAACACCTGCACTGATTTGTTCAAAACTGCTCCAAAACTATGCCAAATAATTAAACGAAATTAAATCAGCAAGCTGTTTGCTTCGCCCATCTCTCCTGTGTCAGGAGCCGGATTCCGTTTGTCATCATATTTTATTTAGTCCTCATAAATACCCATTCGTCAAAGCTGTAGAATTGAGGAAGTCAAACCTACCGTCTAGCAAACACATGTATATTCGGTGTCATACAAGGCTAAAACGCTTTGCATAATGTACACAAACACACAGTCCATTGGAGAATATCATGGTCTAAAATGACTACCAAACACAGCATTCAGATTTGAAAAATAGAACGCTCAAACACTAATTCTAAGACCTTCCTCATGTGTTGTCAACTATTCAACACCCAAATTGAACTCAGTAAGTCTCGGCTCAATTTCAAATCCGTATCTCGAAGAATAGCGCATAAAATACTCAGGGTCAAAAGGTTGAACGAAAATTATGACTGGCGACAATGAAAATGACAGTCTGGGATTCCCACTCAAAGCACAGGCGTTTTTGATTTGAGTAACTCAGTGCTCAAAAGTTTATTTTAAGGTGTTCCTGCTGTGTGGTCACATAATAGTACAACCCCCAAACTTAACTGGATAGCTCCAGGGGCGATGAGAGACAGTTTTCTAGTCAGACATTATAACTTAAGGCATAAATCAAAATGTCTTGTCCATGCTTTACTTCACGACTCACTATCCCACTAAACCTAGCCGGATTCTGATGCCCATCAACATTGTACGTGTAGCGATGCCTCACTGAACTTATCAAGTGCTTGTTTGATCGTCATCAACTATCAAAATCACACAACACTCATGCAGTGGGGCAAATGTACACACCACAAAATCCTGGGTTGTGTACTCATATGATAATAAGTACTAATGACTACTCAATTTCTCTTTCCTAAATTCTGTATTGCTGGAAATCACTCATGTGTGACGTATCTGACTGCTGATCCTTAATCCTTACAACAGTCATAACTATACTACCTCTCTCGATCAGATTCACACATACTGCTCTTAAATGTTCACCCGAAGTACATACATGATGCAGTCTGGCCACATTTTATCTTCAATGCACCTTCATTGGTCTGTCTTTTGTCTGCAGACCCTCTTCTTGTCTGCTGCATCTTTTTTTCTTATGATGCTCATATTCCCTATCTTCCTATATATATACAAGTCATGTTAACTGTGCATGCTAAACTGAGGGCTTTAGGGGGTACCTAAAGCTTGTGTGGTAGATTTAGAGCCACAATTCCAGATAGATCTCTATCATAACATCCAAGTAGACAGAGTACTTCTACTGTCTTCTTATATGTACCTACATCTGTTTTAGTATACAATCTTTGACATTTCCATACTCCTTTCACTCTGCCGTTGTCTGCCTCTGCCTCTGTGTGTGTGTGGGTGTGTGTGGGTGTGTGTGTGTGTGTGTGTGTGTGTGTGTGTGTGTGTGTGTGTGTGTGTGTGTGTGTGTGTGTGAGTATATGCATGCAGCTTGCATCCTTGTTTGACCTGTTTGTTTTTGGGCGCAGTGGCGTGGTGGTAAGACGTCGGCCTCCTAATCGGGAGGTCGTGAGTTCGAATCCCTGTCGATGCCGCCTGGTGGGTTAAGAGTGGAGATTTTTCCGATCTCCCAGGTCAACTTATGTGCAGACCTGCTAGTGACTTAACCCCCTTCGTGTGTACACGCAAGCACAAGACCAAGTGCGCACGGAAAAGATCCTGTAATCCATGTCAGAGTTCGGTGGGTTATGGAAACACGAAAATATCCAGCATGCCTACTCAACGAAAGCGGAGTGAGCTGACTATGCTCTCAGAGTATAGTGTGGGGAACCCAAATGGGCAAACGAGCTCACACGTAACCAGAAAATTCTGGAACGCTGAAGAAGAAGAAGACCTGTTTGTTGAGTGTTCAGCTCTCCTCTCCATCCCTGTCTATATAATCATAATGTTGCTGAGGTTGCTGTCCTGTACTTCAAATGACAGATTTTCAAGCTTTCTGGCATATCTTTCAGTTTAATCTTTTAATCTCTCATTGCCTGTCAGTCAAGGCCCGGTCACACAGCCCAAAAGTCGCGTAAACGCATGAATCACGCACAAAATTCGATCCTTACGCGATACATGCGCGATTTGCACATTTCATCAGTTTGTGTGGAACCTCCGTAGTTGTCCGCCGATGTTCGCCGGATCGGCGCTTTACGCGATTCCAGGTTTTGAGCAGCTCAAAACTCGACTTCGCGTAAGAGTTTACACAGTATTGCGCTGTTTTACGTAATTTCTGCGCGCGTAGTTTGCGTAGTTCTTACGCGAACAATGCGCGAAATATGCGTGGAATATCAGTGATCGTTCGCGACTGTTGAAACGGGAATGCCAAGGCACCGCGGTTACATCAGTTTATATATGCGCGGAACGGACGTGCGCGCTGTCACGCATTCCTTGCACGAATCATGCGCGATTCATACGCAGTTCATTAGTGATAGTGCGCAGATTATACGTGGTTTTCGGTGGACCTTTGCGTACCTATGCGCTGTAGTGCGTGGTTTGTTAGTGATTTTTGCATGATCTTTCCGTAGTTCTTGAGCAATTCATCTGTGATTTTCATCGCGTAAATCAGCAAAAATGGTCAAATTCTCGACCGACAAGCACGCACAACCAAATTTTATACGTGATTCATGCGTTTACGCGACTTTTGGGCTGTGTGACCGGGCCTTCACAAAGCAAACACCTGGAAGGTTTAGAACTCTGCCCTGTCTCAAATTGTCTGTTTCTCAATGTTCGCAATACTGTATATCTCAGACAGTCACTCTTCCCTTCTATAGCTGCTTCCACAGAGACGCGTGTATCTACACAGAGAGAATAAACCTGTCATCAGACTTCATGTACACATGTATTATTAATATTACAAATACTCAGGCATAAGGGAATACTTGTATTCTTTGCCGCACCCTTTTCTTCATGGCAGATCATAATACTGTTCTCACCAAGTTTATTACTTGAGGCCCAAAAAAGTACAACTCATTATAGATCTTGTCATGATCGCGATAATAGAGACCGACAGAAACGTGCAGCACTGGGAAACATGTTTCACTATTCAGAATATACTATTTTAAATTGACTGTACACTTAAATAAAAAAAAATTTTTACCCCCCCCCCCCCCCCCCCCAATTTAAGACTTCCTCTTTTATAAGAACTAATTTTTTCAGCTTTTTTGTTCATAACCTCTGTAAATTTACCTCATTTTTAAGATTCCCTCCTTTTTTAGACCTGTCCCCTGTTTCTTACAGGCGAGACTAGGCGAGATTGGTAAGTGGGGCGAGAAAGTACCGTTTCTTGGGCACATCTCGCCGCGAGTGACACTAGGATTCTCGCCTCGAACGCTAGGTAGCTTTGGGCTTGCTTGCTTGGCGAGAAAACATGGCGGCCACGCAGCTGCCAATCCGATTGGCTGTCCATGGTTTTTTACCGACCAGTGCAGACGACTTTTTCGGTATCAACCAATGGCGTTTAATTCTTGCGTAGCTAGCCATAAAACCGTTTCATAGACACTCTCGCCTCCTAGCTCCGCAAGCGGCTAGCCGTAAGAATATCTCTCCTGAAAGAAACACGCATCTGATTTTCCCACATGTTTGGAAGTCTTAAAGGCACAGTAAGCCTCCCGTAAACCATCACAGATACTGTCAGGCTTTTACACACAGTACAAACACCCTTTCATTTAAACACTCACCACTTGAGAACATCCTAGGTGCCCTCCGTAAAGAGTGAGCAATTTTCAAAGAATTTATTTTTGCGTGGTTTATCTTATCCCTGAGCCATCGTGAACCAGTGTGATCCAGTTTCCCTTTTTCACAATGCAGTCGCCAGTTAGTAATTTGAATGCGACTCGCTGTGAGCTTATCTGCAATAGCACGTTATTATGTACCTCTGACTATGCACGAAACAAACGGCTGTGGTTCACAAGAACTCTCGCGATGGCTTTTGACTGTTCAGAGGAACTGGCGATAGGCATAAACCGTCGTCTGCTACGAGAGCCACGACCTTGCGTGACCCTGCTTCGGGGCGTTTCTTTTTTCAAACTTTCAAAACTTCGAATTGTACTGATCTTGTCTTGATGAAAAAAGAATTCTTTTATGATTTAAGAATGTTTGTGTAACAAGCTGTCAATTTCTTATTTAGATTTTAAAAGTTAGGTCTAGCGCCAAAACGCACCACGGTCCGATTGTCTCTGAGACAATCCGCAAAATTAATTATTTGAAAATTGCTCGCTCTTTACGAAGGGCATCTAGGATGTTCCCGTTTGGTGAGCGTTCAAATGGAAGGGTGTTTGTACTGTGTGTAAAAGCCTGACAGTATCTGTGATGGTTTACGGGAGGCGCACTGTGCCTTTAAAATGGGGGTTTCAAAACAAAAAGTGTATGCTGCTTTAGTCTTTACTGCATACCTTCAAAATATGTTGAAGAGAACTGACCTGCCAAATGAGTACAAAATAAACATATGCACAGAACCTGTCAGCGCTATATAAGTATAGTCACATTAGTTGTTCTCCATCCAGACCTTTATGTTCTCCACTTCTTATGTTTTGTGTAATGCACAGATCTCCTGGTCTTTCTGTCCTGCGCTGTCTCATTGCCTTGCTAAGTTGCTGAATGTGTGGCTCCAGCAGGTGGTCTCTGCTTCTACGCGTCTTTACTCTATCATATTTTCTCGGTCAATGTTTGCAGGCAGTACCTTCAAGAACTGATCCAGTGCATGCGCAATTCAAAAAGCGAAAAAAACCATTCAGTTTTGAAAGTCAGCTGACATCTGTCAGCTGGCACACTCACACTGATCGATAAATAAAGACACATTTTCCTCCCCTGTTGTTAGTCCTAGCGATGGAGCAGGAAATATAAACCGTTTTAAGTCCAAACAGCCCTATTTTTGCACCTGAAAACTTAAACTTACCACAGCTGTTGTTCCTTCACTCTCTCCACCGAAATGCTGTCTACTCAACAAGCATGCTCAGGGCAGCAGCAAAGTTTTCTGGATTTTGCAACTTTGGGTAGAAGTGACCTCAGCTCTACGTTGAAAAACAATAACCCAGCCAGACCACAACATGACCCTATGAACCCGAGGTAAAGCTATGAAATAGTTTCCTAAAACGTGTTGTTTATCGAGAATATGGTCAATAAGCAAAAACCTGCTCCATCGTGTATACATATAAAATCCTTTTTTTCACATTCTACTTGAAATACAGATGTTTCAGGAAGTTCAATTCAGGAAAGAAATATATGTCAAATGTATAGTTTCGCACTTACCAAAACTCGGTGACTTCCGCAGACGTTCGTGTTTCTACTTTGAGAATCCGAAAGTAGCCGAAGTTGATTCGGAGGCCAATGAGAAAACGCCAAATCCGTAAGACACTGGTTGCATCATGATCAGCTGCCCAAAATGACAAAGCACCTAATAAAAAAAATTGATCATGACAGGCCACGTCACGTTTTAATAAGTGCCACCCGCAAGCGGCCAGACCGTTGGAAGTGCATGTGTGGTCATCTAAGGCCTGTAATAAAGAACTTTGACATCAGTTGACGAAACTCAAGTGGCCTATAGCTGTGGCTGTCCCCATCCCACCTCAGTTAGGCCCAAGACCCGCAAAAGCATTCCGCTTTTTGACTTGATGGGCGTGTTTGTTTGGGGTCAACCCGCTATTGCCGCAGCCCGTTGTTGCCGCGGCCCGTTATTGCCGCGGCCCTTTTCTTTTCTTTTTTTTTTCTTTTTTTAATTTTTGTTTATTTTATTTTCTTCATTATGTAGGCTACATTAATTTTTATTGACGAGAAAATCTCTTACGCAAGGAGTACGACCCCCAGCGGAAGTTTTCGCCTCGTCCGCAGGAATTGGAACTTCTCCTGACGATCCTTGTCTCCCTCTCTCCCTCCCGCCCTCCCCCTCTCCCTCCCGCCCTCCCCCTCTCTTTCTTTCCCTCCCTACCTCTCTCTATATATATACCTCACTACTTCCCTGCCTCCTTTTCTCCCTCCCTCCCTGCCGCCAACAATCGACTTTTCTCTACCCGGCTCAGTCCCTCCTTCACTCTCACACCCTCCCCTCTGTCCCTCCATCCCACTCTCTTTCTCTCCCTCCCTCCCCCTCCCTCTCTCCCTCCCACTCTCTTCCTCCCACCCTATCTCCCTCCCCCCTCTCACATTCCCTCCCTCCTCTCTCTCTACCTCCATCCCACTATCTCTTTCCCTCCATATCTCCCCTCTCTCTCTCCCTCCCACACTTCCTCTCCCCCTCTCTTCTTCCCTCCCTCCCTCCCTCCCTCCATCCCATCTCTACTCTCCCTCTCTCTCTCTCTTCCTCCCTCCCTATCTCCCTCCCTCCCCCTCTCTCACTCCCTCCCTCCTCTCTCTCTCCCTCCATCCCACTATTTCTTTTCGTTCCTCCCTCTCTCCAACACTCCCTCTCTCTCTCCTTCCCTCCCTCCCTTAATCCCACTAAGTCTCTCCCTTCCCCTCTCTCTCTCTCCCTCCCTCCCTCCCTCTCACTCCCTCCTTTCCTCCCTCTCTCTCCTTCCCTCCCACCTCTCTGACTCAATCCCTCAATCCATCCTTCTCCCCCCCCCCCTCCCTCAGTCTATTCCTATATATCTCTCTTCCTCCCCATTTATCTCTCCCTCCATAGCTCTCTCTCTCTCCCCCCTAGCTCTCACCTTCCCTCTCTTTCTCCCTCTCTCCACCCCTCCTTCCATCTCTCTATCTTCCTCCCTCCCTTTATTTCTCTCTCTCCCTCCCTCCCTCCCTCCCGCTCTCACCCCCCCCCCCCCCCTGCTTTCTCTCCTCTCTCTCACTCTCTCTCTCTCTTTCCATTGTGTGCAAATTCGTAGCCGTGAGCTTACTATTTTCACTGTTTTGTCATTTCTCTTGACAACACTTCTTCTTCCAAATATTTTTGTAAAACTTAGTAAGTCCGCTTGCTTAGATCTGCCTATTTTTTGTAAGATCTGATATTGGGGGAAAACGTTGTAAAACCAAGTAAGTCCATAAAATGCCCAACAAAACCAAAACCATCCATTAGATTATTATGAAAATCGGGTTTTAAACGTAAATCAATGCTATTTTATTTCATTATCTCGGTGGGTTGCGGCAATAGCGGGTTGCGGCAATAACGGGCCGCGGCAACAACGGGCCGCGGCAAAAAAGGGCCGCGGCAATAATGGGCCGCGGCCCGTTATTGCCGCGGCCCCTTTCTTTTCTTTTTTTTTCTTTTTTTAATTTTTGTGTATTTTATTTTCTTCATTATGTACATTAATTTTTATTGACGAAAAAATCTTTTAAGCAAGGAGAAAGTACGACCCCCAGCGGAAGTTTTCGCCACGTCCGCAGGGATTGGAACTTCTCCTGACGATCCTTGTCTCCCTCTCTCCCTCCCGCCCTCCCCCTCTCTCTCTTTCCCTCCCTCCATCTCTTTCTATCCCTCCATACCTCTCTCGCGATCTCTCTCCCTCTTCCTTCCTCTCTCTATTTCCCTCCTTCCATCATTTTCTCTATCCCTCCTTCCCTTTCGCTCTCTCCTCCCCCCTCTCTTCCGCCATCCTTCTCTCTTTCCCTCCCTCCCTCCCTTCCTCCCTACCTCTATCTATATATATACCTCACTACTTCCCTGCCTCCTTTTCTCCCTCCCTCCCTACCGCCAACAATCGACTTTTCTCTACCTCCCTCCTTCACTCTCACACCCTCCCCTCTGTCCCTCCATCCCACTCTCTTTCTCTCCCTGCCTCCCCCTCTCTCTCTCCCTCCCACTCTCTACCTCCCACCCTATCTCCCTCCCCCCTCTCTCACTCCCTCCCTCCTCTCTCTCTACCTCCATCCCACTATCTCTTCCCCTCCATCTCTCCCTCCCACACTTCCTCTCCCCCTCTCTTCTTCCCCCCCTCCCTCCCTCCTTCCATCCCATCTCTACTCTCCCTCTCTTCCTCCCTCCCTCCCCCTCTCTCACTCCCTCCCTCCTCTCTCTCGCCCTCCATCCCACTATTTTTTTCCGTTCCTCTCTCCAACACTCCCTCTCTCTCTCCTTCCCTCCCTCCCTTAATCCCACTAAGTCTCTCCCTTCGATCCCCTCTCTCTCCCTCCCTCCCTCGGCACTCCCTCCTTTCCTCCCTCTCTCTCCTTCCCTCCCACCTCTCTCACTCAATCCCTCCTTCTCCCCCCCCCCCTCCCTCAGTCTATTCCTATATATCTCTCTTCCTCCCCATTTATCTCTCCCTCCATATCTCTCGCTCGCTCCCCCCTAGCTCTCACCTTCCCTCTCTTTCTCCCTCTCTCCACCCCTCCTTCCATCTCTCTATCTCCCTCCCTCCCTTTATTTCTCTCTCTCCCTCCCTCCCTCCCTCCCGCTCTCACCCCCCCCCCCCCCTTGCTTTCTCTCCTCTCTCTCACTCTCTCTCTCTCACTCTCTCTCTCTCTTTCCATTGTGTGCAAATTCGTAGTGAGCTTACTATTTTCACTGTTTTGTCATTTCTCTTGACAACACTTCTTCTTCCAAATATTTTTGTAAAACTTAGTAAGTCCGCTTGCTTAGATCTGCCTATTTTTTGTAAGATCTGATCAGTATTGGGTGAAAACGTGGTAAAACCAAGTAAGTCCACAAAATGCCCAACAAAACCAAAACCATCCATTAGATTATTATGAAAATCGGGTTTTAAACGTAAATGAATGCTATTTATTTTATTATCTCGGTGGGTTGCGGCAATAGCGGGTTGCGGCAATAACGGGCCGCGGCAATAGCGGGTTGCGGCAATAACGGGCCGCGGCAATAATGGGCCGCGGCAACAACGGGCCGCGGCAATAGCGGGTTGTAACCGTTTGTTTGTGTGCGAATTCTGTGATTGTGTGCTCGCCCCTTGAGTGCATGAATGCATCAGTTTACCCCAGGGCCGGACCCAGGGTGGCGGTTTCCTGTTGCCCGGAGAAAGAGAGAGACACACACATACACACAGTCAAAAAACATAAAAACAATTCTCAAGTGTCAATAGTTTTGAGACTTGACATACTTCCAGGATGTCATCACCTCTGTCAAATTTCAAACGGTCACGGACTTTTCACAGAGCCGTACAGTAACAACTGATACATTTAATTTTAAATCAAGCGTTACATTGATGATCACTGATGATGAGGGTGAGTCGCATAAGCATTTTCCGCTTTTCTTGTTTATTTTTGTGACAAGGATCGATGCAATGAAGCAAATAGCTCTTATTATTATGTTGTTCAGTTTTGGCACTGCACATTTGGAAATCAAGTCACTGGCATTCGTACTTGCCTTGTCCAATTTTTATGGGCCTACACAGAACGATGACTCGAGGTCAACACTCAAATACGTAGATCTGATTAAAGATTTTCATCTTTAATTTAACAATTGAATGTTATCATGTCACGTTGATAGCAAATTTGACCGCCTACGGTCCGGCCATCGAAATGCAAGTGACCCGTGAAAATGTCATAAACTAATCGTCATGTGTTGAGGTATCCAGCTGAAATGCAATTCCATAGTCCGGACTGATGAGCCTCAAAGGTTGTGTGACAAAACGCAGTGAATTTCAAGAACATTGATGAAAAACTGTGGCCTTGACAGTGCGGCCTCAACTTTCGCAAACGGGGAAAAAAATGACGTCATCACTGAATTGCACTATCAAAAAACTATCCGAGAAAAACCGGCGACACGAGCAATTAAGTGCTCTCAACAATGTGTTAACCAGTTTTCATTGAAATGAGTCAGTATTAGTTTTTGAGATAAACTCGGGACACACACACCCTAGAGGGAGACAAACCTCACCAGCCGCCCTCGTTAAAATTGGCCGATTTGCTGTCTGTGTGTCACTCCGTCTCTCAGTCTCGCTTTTCGAATATTGGACGTTCAGAATTATGTAATGTGTGCAGGCGTTGTCAATGACAGCTTGGAAAAAAAACCACCATCCACTCAGGTGCTCCCCCAACCATTACAAAAAAAGTGTTTTGACTATAAACAATACCATTGCATTATGATAGAGCAAATGGGAAATGTCACACATTAAAGTGACATTATTTGCATTGTGCAGTACCAAAACACTGGAACTGCCTTTGTGAAACAATTATTGAGCTTCATGTTTGTGATGCTAGACTGAGTGTGTGCTTCTTTCCTAGGTTGACGAAGTGCAGGTTTTCAACAAATATTCTGTCATTTTAATGGACAAGAAAACAAACACACACAACAACAAACAAACAACAATCACACACGCCACAATCATATACACGGATTTTTTTTAAAATCTGAAATTATGTTAATTTATGTGAAAGATTGACTGCACCGCTGCAAACAGAACCACATTTAAGATTTTTCTTCATTCTTCCTTTAAGCTTTACTGCAATAAAACGTTTTGCTTGTTGTACGATTGAAATGCGAGCGGGCGGGCCTTGACGGTTCTGGGTCTGGTTTTACTGCAGTAAAACTTATTTTAGTTTTATTTGAGTTTTACTGCAGTAAAACCGAATAACGTCATCGTTCGCACAAGCAGACGTTTTTACTGCAGTAAAACTCATTTCAGTTTTACTGCAGTAAAACTGGGTTTGCGTTTCACTGTAGCATAGACCTGTATTAGATCTAAATATAGGTCCCTGACTGCAGTAATCTTCATTTAAGTTTTACTGCAGTAAAAATGCCTGCTGGGCCGGGGCGGATGATTACATTATTCAGTTTTACTGCAGTAAAACTAGTCGTCATCATCCGCCAAGGATAGAAAAGTCTTCACCCATAACGCAGCCTAGATTTGAACACTGAACCTTCTGAATGGAAGGCCGGCGTCTTATCCACAATGCCATTGTGCCTGTCATTAAGATTTGTGAAATCTGTTATTTTGCTTTGTAGCTGTTTTGCATACTGGTTCTCAAATTCAGAAATTAGAGTACTTTATGCACATTTTACTGCTGATTGTTCATGCATATTTGATTGTTAAGAATTCATCAACAGAAGCATACACTCAAACCAGCAGTCTGATGCACATATATGCATGCACACACAAACTGTTCTTATACAGGGTGACCCCCCAAAAAAGAGTACCCAAACAAAACGTCATAAATTGAACAAAAATAAAGCAATCTTCATAAAATGTATTTACACACACAAGTAAACTCTGCATGAGTTGCACAGAAAATGTTAGCGTTCTAGTTTGTCTTTCAGGAAAGTTATGCTCATTCTACAGAACATGCTCCAACAAGGCCTCCCCCGGATTTAAATCCCCCAGATTTCTATCTTTGGGGGTTCCTGAAAGACAACGTCTACAGGAACAACCCACAGACAATCCCAGAACTCAAGAGAGCCATCACAACAACCATTCGCAGAATCTCGCAACAGGAGTGTGTGCGGGTGATTGATAACTTTGCGCGGCGAGTTCAAGTTTGCCTGCAGCATGCAAAGGAGCATGTTCTGTAGAATGAGCATAACTTTCCTGAAAGACAAGCTAGAACGCTAAAAAATTTTGTGCCAATCATGCAGAGTCTACTTGTGTGTGTAAATACATGTTATGAAGATTGCTTTATTTTTGTTCAATTTATGACGTTTTGTTTGGGTACTCTTTTTTTGGGTCACCCTGTATATAATCCTGCAGACCTTACTTAAGTGCATACTTTTAGCAAGTAATGAAAAGAAGCCAAAAGCAGTGCTGCAACTGAACTCACTATTTCTTGAAAATAATTGCCAAAAGGCTTGGAAGCATGGACATTTTAGTTGAAACTTTGCCTACTCTGCGTTGCTGTCAGTCCCTTTTTAAAGCATTTGCTTTTGGCTGTTCTGGTTTAGCTGGCATTTGTGTTCATAACTTTTCTCCTAGAATTATAAAGTTAAAGTGACCACGCTGGGTTCAAATTCAGTTGTTCAAAACCACACACACAGATGTAAGAAGACAAGAAATAACAGTCAATCCCAACTCCCTCATTCTAACAAGAGACAAAACAAACACACACACACCAAAAACACACACATTTAGAAAGATTGTTTTTTCAGTCAAAATTTGTTTCTTTTTATTCTCAGTCAAAACTATCACAACAACACTAATGAAACATTAAAAGCTCAAAACTCATCACACTTCCTAGTGATTGAGAGTGTCATAGACAATGTTGAACTTCTCCCAGTAGGGGCAGTGTGCGAAATACTCCTCAGTGGCTGGCCAAAGCCAGCGGTTGCGGATGTTGTTATAGACAGGTTCTCCCCAGAGTGTACCCGTCTTCCATCCCTCCACATTCTTCATGAGCTCGTTCTCCTCGTCACGGTTGTCGCGGAACTGCTTCAACATCCTGCAACAATTTTGAATTCATACAGCAAGAATGCATGAAATGTCTTAAATTTTCATCATTGATATTTCAATATATATACATTACATATTTTCAGGACAAACAAATGATAATGGTTAATGACACCGAGTGACAGGTCATTCCATTCTGAGGAGATGTCAAGATTATTTCTAAAGTTGTTGACACCTACTTTACCCCAGTGTGTGTGTTTAGGTGTGCGTGAATGTGTGCGCGTGTATTTTTATGTTGTGTGTGCGTGCATGTGTTTAAGCACCAAGACCTAGTTTTTGCTTTGTCCAAGCCAATCAAAAGCTCTAACACAAGTCTCAGTGCAGAGAACACTAGCATGAAGACAATTCATGTGTTATTGAACTAACAAACAAACAAACAAACACACCAACAAAAACATACTAAACCAGTAGGCATAGCAGGTACTCACATCCTCTGCTGCTCAGCAAGCAATAGAGGCTGAACGGCAATTCTTGCATCACGCATTTCTAGTTCTTCAATTCTGAAACAAATTGCAGGATGAGTCCCAAATAAATTTAATTAACCCAACTTTTGAACAGTAAGTTTCATATCAACATCAATGAACATGTAAATTACCTGGATTCCACAAACATGTTGAAAAAGATTCATGTCATTAACTGATTAAGCGATACAGATTGAAATGAATAAAAAAAATGACCATTAATTTGAGTAAGTAAAAAACCAGAATAACAATATATTGATGTTCACACCCTACATATGATTTACATCTCAAAAGAAATGTTCCTTTAATTATAAATAGCTGACTATATTTTTATTCCCATAGTCTATACAGAAATTAAATGGTACACCGCACGTCACATCTTCAATTCAAATGCAAAATCTTACTTTTGTCTTCTTTTTTCGAAGTAGTAGGCTGCCCACATTGCACCAGTGAAAGCGCTAAACAGGCCAAATGTAGCAATCCCTGATGGTAAACAGAAAAGTTAAGTAGACATTAAAAAAATGAATTGTCCATTTCCCCAAGCAACCCTATTATTTCCTCTCAACCCTCAAACTTTTTTTGGACCCATCCAAAAGATAAAACTGATTTGCAGATGACAGAACTGAGAAGGGAAGACATATTCTTATTAATCAATCTTGGGCACACAACTCGCACACATACATTCTGTCAAATAAAATTCAAAAGCTACATTCGCCTTTTTATTCACTTTAAAAAAAAAAATTACTGACCTCTACACCCCAAGATTTGTACGTGGTCTTTAAACTAAAAGTAAAATAAAGTAAAAAGGCCTCATACTCAATTGAGGATAATGTAATCAGCATGATTGTGATGCATACCAGGAGACTGCTGCCATTTATCTTTTCAAACACATGCATAAGCTAGCAGTTCTCACTACAAGATCTCATTCTCACACTGAATTGACCAGTACGCAATGGGTGCGTTGGTAGTACAGTATTAACATATTGAGCAAAGCAGTAATCCACAAAAATTCCTGAGACTGAGTACACATAAAATAAAGTCTCTCTCTGGCACAGGTCACAGCTGACATGTGCAGAATTGTTCCTGTAATGGGCAAGGGTGTTCCTGTTGACATCAGTGGTTTGTAATGAAAATTAATCAATCAGGTCGACACACAATCATTTGACTGTGAGCAACACAAACTGGATCCCCAATTAGACTAGATCACTTTATTAGTGCAAACTTGACAAGCTATACTGTTCCTCAAAGACAGTCAGTCATATTGTAGCCACAGGCACAGTTTGAAAAGTTCAGCAAAAGATCAATTTTCAAAATTATACTTTGCTTTCAAAAGCTTACAGTTTCACCTCAAAGGATGAATTCAGCTGGATCTGTGTCCAAAGACTTGCTCCTCTGAGAGTAGAGCATGGAATAAGCTGTTACAGCAAAAAATTAGTTGCAATAATAAGCATTATCAGCTGCATAACTTGTCCTTTCATATGTCCTTTAGAAACAATGTAAACACAGACTCTACCTGTATTAGTATTGTAGCTGAGATCCTAGTCTCAAATGAAATTTCACAGAAATTCTTATTATCCGTTAATGGGCTGCAACTCCCTCATACACTTGTGTTTTGGGGAGATGGGTTGTTACATATGACGTAATATTTACCTTCACCATTTGGGCAGCCATTGATAGTAATGATAGTTGATACTGATAGTGATGTAGTGAGTTTAAAAAAAATATTTTTGTGTTTCTTAATCTTAATTTCTCACTGAAATCTGACACAGTGACATGGATTACATGATTTTTTTCTGTGCATACTTAGTCTTGGTCTTGTGTTTGCGTGTACACGCAGAGGGGGATCATTAAGTTCCTTTAAGGTGAGAATTTGCAAGTCGATCAGTGTCAGTGAAGCGAGTGGGGCGAGGAAGTACCATTTCTTGGGCACATCTCATCGAGAGGAACGCTATGATTTGGCAAGCGAAGACTGGCATGCCTTGGACATGCTAGCTACGCGAGAAAATTGCGACCGCACGTACAGCTGCCAATCCGATTGGCTGTCCATGGCTGTTAACAAACCAGTGCAGACGACCTTTTTGGTATCAACCAATGGAGTAATTCTTGCGTAGTTAGCCATCAAACCATTTCATATATATCATATACATAAAGAGAAATGTTTTGCCAGATTGTGTTCTGCCAGTGCCACTGCATGAATGTGTTCTGCGCGAACTTAGAATCCGGTTTCATTCTAGAATGGACCGGGTCCAGGTTGGAATTCTAACCCTGCGCAAGTACAGGGGTGCCATTCTAGAATGAAACCCTTGTTGCTGGTCCATTCTAGAATCGGCCGTGCGCAAGGTTGGAATTTGGGTCCAAGTTGGAATAGTCATTTCAGTTAGACTATCACACAACCAAAGCCACAAATGTGGATTTTCTGTTTGTTTTTGTTTTTTGTGTGTTTGGTTGGGTTTTTTTTCGGGTTTTTTACACTTTACTCAAAGACATCGTGAATTGGGATTGTGATGTTCTGAAAGTGATTACGATTTTGAGAGACACTCAGCACTGATCGCTACGAACGGAAATTTCCGGACTGACAGTGTTTTGCCGATCTCGCTTGTAACTTTTAATCTTATTCATATACATGAAGTTGGTCTTCTGAATTGTGAAGATATAATGTCAACTTTTTTTTAAACCTGTGACAACAGCTCTATAACTCACTCTGTCCTTCTGTTGGTCTGTCTGTCGGTTAGTCGGTCTGACCGTCTGTCTGTCTGTCTGTCAAAAAAATTGTCAAAAAACCGGACATTTCCGAGAGGGAGACAGCGCTGACATTGCAAGCGGCCGCAACCGGCTCTCATCACAAAAACAACTGCCCTGCAAACAATACCGCCCTGGTAGTCCCCCTTGCTATGGTCTGCCTTTGTTTATTGCGTACTCAGGAGTGTCAACTTTCTTGACATGACATGACATTCGCAAGATCGCCAAAGGATTTTTTTCAGGGGTAGACAAATCAGCCCCATTTTATCAAAGGGAAGGTGCAGGTGGAGATAATTCAAGGGAAGACAACTCTGTCTTACCTACAAACATTACGGCCCCCTTTATTCAAGGGTTTCATTCTAGAATGGCACCCCTGTACTTGCGCAGGGTTAGAATTCCAACCTGGACCCGGTCCATTCTAGAATGAAACCGGATTCTAAGTTCGCGCAGAACAAATGCACAAAAACAATTTTAACGTCACACAGGCCTACTCCTCTTCTTCTTGTTCTTCTGTGACAGTGAAACACATTGTGGATATATTCGTTTAGTTTTAGATCATTCATTTTACTCTTTGAAGAAATCTTAATCTGACTAAATTTCCCAAGCTCGGGAGCGTGATATATATGAAAGCTCAAAGAACTGAGGTCTTTTGTAGTTTTGAGGTATCCTGGGATTGGGAAGACCGTCAGGACGCTGAAAGCGGTGTTCCAAGCTGTAGCAAACGGGGAATGATATTGCAAATAATGATGATTTATATATATCTACACCGTATGGAACTACAGATCAATACTTTACCTCCAATTCTCTTTGGTGCCGGTCTTTTTGCCCATTCTATGTCTGCATAGCCTCCCGAAGGAGGCATCTCCTGTTTGTAGCCCTTGGGCGCCATCTTGACCTCCAGCTGGCAAGGGACACAATCGTTACCAAAGAAAGGGAGTCACTGCCCCTGTAGCTTTTCACGTGACTCCTCATGATCATGTGACTCAAACGGGAAAGAAAATGGAGGAACGGAAGATGCTTCTTGCTTTGACGCTTGCGATTTTTGCGCTTGCCTCGGCAGATGTCAGCAAAAGAACGGTAAGACTACATATTTAAGGTAACAATTATATATCTTCCACTCGAAATTGTATTTTTATATGCTTGATTATTGCACATTTATGATGTATTGCCACATTTTGAGTGCACAGCACAGTAACTCCGTATTGTCACTGTGTGTGTACAAATATCTGTGACTCACGTCATGAGACCTATCCACACGCCCCGTGATTGAACTATGTCAGTGCTTACTTTGACTGATATTGCTCTTTAATTCAAGGTGATACCGGAGGCGCCAAGATTACACAGCAAAATCCTCATCTTCAAAGAGTTTCGTTTCTTTCTCTCTGAAAAGTGAAAGACTGAAACTGAAAGTACTAACCTGAGTGAGAGTGAGTGAGACAGATTAAGATCTTGCACCAAGGCAGCTGCAATGAGCGCTCTTTCTTATCAGTGATTGAGCATAATTCTTACACCTGCAAAGTACAATTCTGTGCCAGACTGGGGGGGGGTAATAACTACCAAACTATATCAAGTATCAAATCAGAGATCGAGAGGGAGATTTTTGGCTCACGTAAGTGTAGCCTATGCGATGATAAACTTTGTCTGTCTGTGCGTGCGTGCGTATGTATGTATGTATGTATGTATGTGTGTATGTCTGTGGTAGAAACTTTAACATTTCCGAGTCTATGGATTACGTCAGTCTCGGTCAAAAGTGTTCGACGTGTGTGATAGAAACTATTTGAAGACGTCACATTATGACGTAAGAGGGTTAGACGTCACGCAAAGGAATTACTGAAAGTCTCGGTCATTGTTATTGTGAGCGGGCCGAGACTTCTTGGCAGATCCAGGGTCTCGCTTTCTTGCATAGTTTCACCTATGCTTACTGTGTGTGTGTGTGTGTGTGTGTGTGTGTGTGTGTGTGTGTGTGTGTGTGTGTGTGTGTGTGTGTGTGTGTGTGTGTATGTGTGACGGAGTGATTGAGTTTGTGTTACTGTTTGTCGATTTCTTACGTGAGCCTTGAAGGCTTCGCCTCTTGTTTGTTGTTGAATAATTTGCATAATACTAATAGTGATAGTAAAAGCAAGAGACCAATTAAGGAACAAGTTTTCAGTCCCATTTCCATGTAACTTCATGTAAAATTGATAAGTATCGAACCATCAAAGAGTTTACTTTCTTATCATCTTATGTTAGGCCAAAAAAAAAATAGGTGTGGTTACGGTAACATAGCCAAAAAAAATAGGGTAGGTAGGTAGGCAATCACTTTTTTTTTCTAATGTGTACAAATTAAACCTACTTGACAGGGAAATAAGTGTGCGACATGGGCGCTTTCGCTTTCATTGCGTCTTTTGCACTCATTTTTTTTTTGGACAAATGTAATAAAAAGTTATAGGATCGGCCCGTAAAAATAGGGTTACCGTAACCACACCTATTTTTTTTTTAGGCCTTATGCTTGGTACCAAGTTTTTGAAACAATGAAAGGCTGATATTGATTATGATTTTTATTCTGTTTCCAGATTGAAACTGTGCTGTATCCAGATTGCAGCCGGTACCAAAGCTGTTTAGACAGACGTGATCAGAATGCTTCTGACCCCAATGACAACTACCCCAACCTGGTATATATTCGCGCTATGGCCAAAAAAGATATTCTTCATTACGTCATGACAACCGTAGACCTGCCCAGCATTCTGATGGTTCACACCACTGGAAGTGATGCAGCCAGACTGAACTTTGACTGGGATCGGCTCTTGTTGGCAAATAATGAAACGGACATGGCTGATGCCATAAACGCAACAGGGGGTGGTGATATAATGTACACCTATGCCGTTGTCTTTTCCAGGGTGAGCAGGGTTTTTTTAAATTTTGTAACTGTTTTGTTCGTTTGCTTCTAGAGTGCATTTTAGTTTCACTTTTTCAGTGAGTCATTACATAAATTTACAATTTGACTTAATTTTTGTTAGATCCAAATCTGCGATATCAGCCTTCATTCACTTCATTTTGAGATTTTAGGTGTTTGCATTTGTAAATTGTACTTTTGTGTACTATAGAGGAAGGCTTTGTTTTGATGTGAAGTAATCCCAGATTGTGACACAGACACATCTTTTTGATGAGAAACATTGTGGTTAAACATTACTTAGACTGCAGGGATGTCGTTAGGCGTCGGGCATCGGACATAGACCGATTAAAAGGCTCAAATGTCCGATTCACATAACTGCATGGCGGTCAGATGTCCTATCGTTTTCAACTGAGCGCGGTCATTGTCCGTTTGTGTCAAAAACAGAAGAAAACACGGCGAGCATCATTCTTGAAAATGACAGTGTCGCCGCTGAAACTGACACAACCACGGAAAAAGAAGTTTTGTATTTTGTACAGGACATGGTGTCGGCACAGCAGGAAATTCGCCGAAATGGTCTTTTAACTATCCATGGCTGACCCTGTTTGGTTTGTTATAGACCTTGACAGCAAAAAGACTCCTGCTTTGTCGAATCTGTGTTGAAACGGACTTTTTTTCTTCTCATCATGCAGTTTGTGAGACAATCAAAAAAAGAGTGCTGAAGGTTTTGGTAGCTTTTTAGATGTTTGTTTCCTTTTGTGTGTGTCCTATTTGGAACTAAATTAATAAAACAATGTATGCAAAAATGTTCGGTGTATATATATACATATATATGTGTGTGTGTTAAAGCATGTGTGTGTGTGTACACATGATTTTGGAGCCATTCCATTGACAGTGTTTTGCACAAAATTATGATGTCATATTGAAATTTCTGAAAGCGGTCAAATGTCCTATAGATTCTGAAGAGCTCAGGACATTTGACATTTGTCCTATAGGTGTGAATTTGTAACATCCCTGAGACTGTTTTGACGGAGAGATTTAGTTGAATACAAGTTTAGTTGTCAGGAAACCTCTGTCTGTGTGTTAGCAATTCTGTGATCATCATCAGCTAACGAAAAAGAGAAAATCAATTGCACTGATTAGTATAGTATGGAAAGAACTTAAAATAGAAAATGACAGTTGTCACAGTGGAACCCCCCTTTTACAACCCACCATTTTTGGACTTTATTCTTTCTTAAGACCTTGCTTTCTTCGATTTTTCCCTTCATAGATTCTTAAAATGTACCACCATTTAAGACTCCCCCTTCCACCCTGTTTAAAACCTGCACCATATTTACATACTGTCGACAGATGCTTATTCTATTGTGACTTATTTACCTGTTTATTTTCTGTCACAGCTGATCGAATACAATGATCTACATGACAGCGCAAATCTGGCAAATGTTAACCAGAGTGACTCCTCCTTGTGGAACATCACAGACTTCACCCAGTTCAGGTGGATGAACTTGACCCTGGGGCAGGGGGGTAAATCTGTCATCTTCAACACCAGTTATCCCCAGCCTAAACCCTATGGAAACAACACTAGCGGCTCCCTTTCTTTTGAGGTGAGTTATATCATTTTTTGCAGGATATGAATGGAACACAACATGGGGCAGAAACTAGGCCTGCTAGTTTTCAAGTTTTTTTCAAGTTTTATTTATTCCAATAAAACCCCGTGAGGGTACATGGAAAATTAAAAAACACAATAAAAACACATTTCATTCAACACCAAATAAAAGGAACTAAAACAAAAAGAAATCAGACTATGTACAGAAAAGGGAGTTGAGGGGTGAGGGAGAGCAAAAAAAATACAAGAAACAATTCAATAATAATAATAATAATAATAAATAATAATAATAATAATAATAATGATAATAATAATACAAAAAATAATAAAACATTACAAGTGCAAAGTGATTACATACATTTCTTTACTATGGGAAATGGGGGGAAGGGAGAGGGGGGGGGGGTGATGGGTGGGTTAACATAAGGACAAAGATACTATTACAAACAACACAAAACACAAAACAGATAACGGAATATAAAGCTAAAAGAGAATTAAATTTTACTCGCTTCTCAAACAGTCCATGACAAGTGTCATGAACTTTGCGAGTTTTAGCAATAAACTCTTTTTTGTAGTGGAAAAAAGCTCTCTGAATTTAACTGAATTGGGGCGGGCATAATAATAGCACCGTAACAACTGTTTTCTATAATTGGTAAAGAAAGGACATACAAAAATATAATGGAACTCGTCCCCAAGGTCACCTGATGAACATTTGTGACAGATTCTGTCTTGTCTGGGAATACCAAGAGTCCTACCTTTTTGTATAGGCAATTTATGATTCAGTGTTCTAAATTAAATTACATATTCCTACTCCGAATCACATGTAGCATTGACACAATCGGAGATGCTAGGTTCTGAAAAGGCTAACCGTCTAAGGGAAGCAACCCCAACCACAAAAAGTGTAAACGCAGCCTTGGTAATGACCATACACCCGGGGAGTTACCTCCCATCGTGCATGCCATGTCACTACTGCTGCTGAACACGTGGCTCATATCATTCGACCTTACAGCTTTCGAGGGAGCAGGTTGTTGATTTTTGGGCTCCCCTGTGGCTGCGCTGTTTGGTGTTGTTTTGACACCCACCGGCCACGTTACCGTCTATCTTGCCTCCTGCTTCGTAGTTGGTGAGCTCTTTCCATTTTGGTCATTATTTTGACAGGAAATTTGTTGTAGTTGCTGATTTTCGTCCGTGTTTGGACCTGTGATATTTCAGTGACTACTGTTGGCCGCCATTTTTGTTGTCAGCATGAGTTGACAGATTTTGTGGCTAGGCCGATGTATTTTGGAGGTAAACGTAATTTTACCTTCTTACTTGCTTGCTGCTTTGTTTAGTTGGTAAGCTTGTTCCTTCTTGTCTTTAGTTTGACAGGAATTTATCTATAGTTGCTGACTTTTTGTCCGTTTGGACTCCTAAATGCGTTTCAGTAACTTATCTTGTGGCCGCCACTTTCGGTTGCTCAGCTTTCCTGACAGCTTATTTATGTGGCTAGGCCTATGTTATGGTGAGGTTCTCCTTACTTTACCTGCGTTTTTGCCTTCTGCTTTGTTAGTTGGTAAGCCATTTCATATTTCGTCATTACTTTGACAGGAATTTTTGTTATTGCTTAATTTTCGTCCGTTTTGGACTTCTAAATTTTGTCCAGTAACTTTTCGCTTGGCCGCCATTTTGTGTATCAGCGTTGCTGACAGTGGTTTACTTGGCTAGGCTTTAGCAGGTATCTACCAGTCCGTAGGACTGGTCGTGGTTTCGGATTTAACATGTTTGTTATGTTTTGTTCGTTACTCTTTCTGCCTCGAACAAACTGTGGGGCAGTCATATACTGTTGTACGTCCTGTTTCTTCTCCTCGCCTTCTCTGCCGTTAGCAGATCAGGTGTTGCAGGTCTGCGTTATCTTTGTGAAGAAATTTTCGCGTTCCAAGCCTGCGTCTTCCGTTGGTCCCGCTGTCTGTGGGCGACGTCACCTTGTTGGCTTCTTTGACGCTTCCGGCCGAGACGTTGTCTAGGGCGGATGTTTTGCTTCTTCGTCTTCTACCGCTGTGGTGGGCGATTCAAGTAAGTCGAGCTGGTCCACAGGCCCTCGTGAGGCCGTCGGACAGTCCCTGCTGGGACACAGCTCTTTTCGGCGGGTTCACGACCCGCAAACCCCTGTTCGGTCGCACCCTGGCTTCACTGAAGACCATTGTGTGGCTGAGCAATGGCGGCAGTTGGTTCCGGCTACTTCTCCGACGTACGCACCCGCTGGGGTCGTTTCCGGAGTTGTCTAGCCGTTTCCGACTGCTGCGCTTCCGGCACTCGCCGGAAGCATAGGTCCCCCGATGTACGCACCCGCTGTGGTCGTTTCCGGGGTTGACCAGGTCCCCCGATGTGCGCACCCGCTGTGGTCGTTTCCGGGGTTGACCGGACGTTGCCCCCCGGGCATTCGTCCTCTGTTCAGTCGCACCCTGGTTTCCTCGAAGACCATTGTGTGGCTGAGCAATGGCGGCAGTTGGTTCCGGCTACTTCTCCGACGTACGCACCCGCTGGGGTCGTTTCCGGAGTTGTCTAGCCGTTTCCGACTGCTGCGCTTCCGGCACTCGCCGGAAGCATAGGTCCCCCGATGTACGCACCCGCTGTGGTCGTTTCCGGGGTTGACCAGGTCCCCCGATGTGCGCACCCGCTGTGGTCGTTTCCGGGGTTGACCGGACGTTGCCCCCCGGGCATTCGTCCTCTGTTCAGTCGCACCCTGGTTTCCTCGAAGACCATTGTGTGGCGGAGCAGTGGCGGTAGCCGTTTCCGGCGCTGCGCTTCCGGCACTCGCTGGAAGCATAGGTCCTCTGACGTACGCACCCGCTGTGGTCGTTTCCGGGGTTGACCGGACGTTGCCCCCCGGGCATTCGTCCTCTGTTCAGTCACACCCTGGCTTCCTCGAAGACCATTGTGTGGCGGAGCAATGGCGGTAGCCGTTTCTGGCGCTGCGCTTCCGGCACTCGCTGGAAGCATAGGTCCTCTGACGTACGCACCCGCTGTGGTCGTTTCTGGGGTTGACCGGACGTTGCCCTTAGGGCATTCGGGCTTCCGGCCTCCGTCCTCGCATTCGGCGCTTCCGCTTTTCGCGGTCTCGTCTGGTGCTTTCCGGCTCCGCCCGGATTTACTGCTCCTTTCGCTTCCACTTCCTCCCGGATGTCGGTAGCTGAGGAGCAACGCCAGCCCTTCGGGCAGGTGGTGTCTCAGCTCTGGCCGATGTAGTCAGCGTTTCAGCCTTCGGTTGTCGCGTCGACTGCCGTTCCGGTTCCTGCAGCTGCAGACTTGTCGTCTTTTCTCTCTTAGCCTGATCGAGGCATGAGTCAGGACGACGTCGGGGGGGACGGATTTCCGGTTTTCCGGTTATGCCGTTTCACCGGCCTTCCACCAGTACGTGGACTTCGGTTTTTTCGCCGGTCGTGTCGGACATTCAGTCTGTCGTCAGCGATTCCACACGTGCTGGTTATTGGGAAAAAGGCTTAACGCTGTCCTCTAAGCTGCGGCAGAGGTCACGTCGAAGGTTTTCCCGGGCGGGGCTTCGGCCTCCTACACTTCCTGTCTGGAAGCATAGGTTCTCCATCACAAGCGCACGTAGTGGCTTGTCTGGGGTTGACCGAGGACTGGCCTACGGGCGTTCGGGTTCCGGCCCCAGTCCTCTTCTGTTCTGTCTCACTCTTGTTCCGTCGTGGGCATTTGTGTTTCACCAGTGCGGCAGCCGTTGTCGGCGTGGTGTTTCCGGTTTTACTGGAAGCATAAGTCCTCCATTTCAAGTACACGTTGCGGTTTTGACTGGAGTTGACAGAGGACTGGCCTACGGGCGTTTGGGCTTCCGGCCTCAGTCTACTCTATGCATCTTTCGCTTCCGTTTTTCGCGGTTTTGTCTGCTGCATTTCCGGCTCTGTTCGGATACACTTCTCCTCTCCCTGACACTCCTTCGGAGGTCGGTGGGTGAGGAACAGCGGCTGGCCTACGGGCATTTAGGCTTTTAGCCTCAGCCGGGGCAGTCTTCACTTTACCTGTTGGGTGTTGCGTTTACTGCCTAGTCAGTTCGGGTGGCCCTGGACGTTTCCCCTATTCACGACCGTCAGTAGGGGGATAAGTCAGGTCTTTTTCCGGTTGGATGGTTTTCCGGTTTCCGGTCATCTCATTCATCAGTTTACCACCAGCAACTGTGACTTCGGTTTACGTTCGTAGCTGAGCTATTCTGGTTCTCAGTCTTTAGTCAGCAATCGAACACGTTCTGGATTTCCGTCGCAGCTCAAGCTTCGGCTCAGGATTTCCCTTGGGTGCATCGACATTGGTGGCTTCCTTGTTGGTTGACTTTGTTGTCGATGTCGGACTTCCGTTCCGTGAAGATAGGATGTTTTTTCTACTTCCGGTTCCTTAGTCACCTTTTGTAGGTACCACGGGTTGCAGGTTTTGGCTAGGCCATCTCCTCCCGAAGGTGGTATCTCTAGTGTTTTGGTTCTGCCGCTGTTTCTACTATGGTTCAGTTCCGGAACATGCTCAGCCTTGGCTGGCTTCGGCTACACGGGCTTCACCTTTTGTTCCTTCTTGCTTATTCAGCCTTTGGAACTTGCCTCCTTTCTCTACTCTGTTGGCCAGCCCTTGCTAGGGTGAGCATGGAGCAGATGAGGCTGCCCTTCCTTCTCTACGCTCGTACGGCGGGTGTCGGAGGGACTCGTTTCTTTCGCGTTCTCAGTTCCCTGAACAGTCAAAGAGAGTCGCTTAAACTTTGCCTGCAGTAGAGATTCAGTCGAGTAGAGATCACCAGGTCTCTGACTGCTTTACAAAGGTTGAAGGAAGGTAGGGCTAGCATACTCAGAAACATGCTTAGCAGAAGCATGCTCATTCCTCTGGTAAGCTAAGCTGGCAGCCAATAGGCAGCCTTGGCCGGGCAACAGCCATTCCACGTTGCGGCGATGGTGGTTGTTGCCTTCCTGTTTCTTGTGGCTTGTGGGGTTCTCTGGCTTCAGGTTACCCCTGTTTGGCCACAAACGTTCGGACTTTGGTCCTTGTTGTCTTTCATCGAGTCGGACTCTTGTCTTTCTCTAGTGATCAGACGCGTTCTGGTGTTTCGTCCAAACTTAAGGTTCACTTGAGTTGGCCTCGGAAGTAACATTCAGGTTTTCCTGAGGGGGCATTGTCTTGGACAATGGAGGTTTGAGGAGTAGTTCTTTGTGGCTTTCCTCCTCTCTCTCAGGTTTTGGCTACTCTTCTCCTTCGGGCAGAGGTTTAGCTAAGGTTCGGTTCCTGTGACTTCAGTCTTGGGCCTTTCCTCTCTTCTTCCTCATCTTAGTATGAGGCGAGTCCGGATCACGTCCGTTGGGTCGGGTTTCCTTACAGTCGCCCGGCTACAAAAGGCAATTTTGTCTAGGGCGGTTGTCCGTTTTTCTCCGCGTTGGACTCTGTCTTCAGACAGGGACAGACGCGCTCTGGGTTTCTGGCCAAACTCAGGTAGGCTCTTGATTTGGCTAGGAAGTTAACTGCCTGTTTTTTCCCTGAGAACTCTGGTTTCGGGAGTCTTATGGCTGGCTGGCTTCACGGTTTACGTTTACCAGTCTTGGTTTTCTGCTTTCGGTTTTTGATTCACTCTCGATTACCTTCAAGCAGACTGTTTTGGGAACATTCTGGCTTTTAGCCATTTTGTTTATGGTTGCCAGTCACTTTGGTCTTTGACCACCGTGGGTCCTCACTTCCGGTAGCTTACGCACAGTCGTAAGTGGCTGCTGTCGGGTGCTACCTCTCTCCCTGCGTTCGCAGGGACTGGTAGGGGATGACTGGCGACCTTCTTTTGGTGAGTTTTCTCTTCGAGGTGGACTCTGGTACTTAGTGCTTGGATGTCTCTCTCTCGCTCTTTCGTGGGGATTGGTCACTCTTATTTTGAGCTGACTTCTTTCTCACAAGCCTTTTGGGCTTTACTACATCCCAAGGTTTGCAGACTTTGGCATGGTTGTCTTAAGGTCACCGCGGGGGTTCGTCCTTCTCAGTTGAGGGGACAACCTTACGCACGGATCTTCTCAGGACATTAGCATTTCCTTCCAATAAAAGGGGGGGGGGGAAGCTTGTCTTTCCCTTGGCTCGCCAGGGTTTTTAATCCAAGGCTTGGGTCTATTCCTGTGCTGTTTTTTACGGCTAGGAGATTGGAAGAAGTGCTGAGCACAGCTTTCTGGATCTCTGAGGTTGTCTCTTTCGCTTTGCCTGAGATACTTCTCGGCTGTCAATCAGGACTTTCCTTGGTTCCCTCACTGCCTGTTGGCAGTGGGCCAGCCCTGGCAAGGGCTTCTGAGTGGGTTAGATTTTCTTTCCCACTGGGACCGCCCTGATTCTTTGGCAGCGGTCCAGGTTTTTGGCAAGGTTTTTTGAGTGAGTTAGATTTTTCTTTCCCACCGCCTTGTTGTTGCAATCTGCTACATGTGATTCGGAGTAGGAATATGTAATTTAATCGAAAATTTTATTGTAAATTTTCATTTAATAAATATACCTACCCGAATCACATAGTATATTCCCTCCCGCCAACCCCGCTTTTGATTTGGAGAATTTATTCTTTAGGTCGAATGATATGAGCCACGTGTTCAGCAGCAGTAGTGACATGGCATGCACGATGGGAGGTAACTCCCCGGGTGTATGGTCATTACCAAGGCTGCGTTTACACTTTTTGTGGTTGGGGTTGCTTCCCTTAGACGGTTAGCCTTTTCAGAACCTAGCATCTCCGATTGTGTCAATGCTACATGTGATTCGGGTAGGTATATTTATTAAATGAAAATTTACAATAAAATTTTCGATTTTAAAACAGCGTTTGCTAAATTAACCGGCAGGATGGACAAGTACTTTTCAAACTCAAAATTCTCTTTATACATTCTATAATTATAATAAAACTCATTGTTATTTATTTCTGAATGCCAGGTTTGGACAAATTGGTCTTGTAGCCTATTTTTCATCTAGTGCTAATACACCATGAGTGCAGATCTTTGGCCCCCTGAAGACCTTCAGTGTACATAGAGATTACGGACTACATGGCTTGCTGTGTTGTACCAGATTTACACTAGTTTTTTTAATATTCAACTGCGAGCGAGGCAAGTCATGTGGTATTCTGTTTATCCTACATACTGTACTTCATGGCTTCTGCTCTAAACATCCTGGAATTGACGCGTACACATTGAAGACACTTCTTATGGAACCTTGATCTTTTCCAGTGCTTCGTGCAATCTTTGACGTCAAAGCAAAGAAATGTCACTCTGGAAAAAATTGCGTGACGTGTTTGTTCTAAAAATTCGTCCAGGGGAAACAGCAAGTGCGATAGTGTTTCCATAATGAGGTTTGTCTCAGTTAGTTTGGCATCATGCGCAGGGAAAAACAGGTCCTGTCAGACTGGTTTGACACGACCTCATTTACATAATATACCCACGTGTGAATTGAATGATACCGTTATCTCATGAGTGGTCTTTCTCACGAATGTAGGATAAATAAGCTTGTGATACGCTTAGAGCATACAGTGTGCCTGGGGGAGTACTAGGTCTAAAAAACAGAAAAAAAGAACTCGTTGTGTCTGTCTCTTGAGAATGAGGTGAGCAGGGGATGGAATGATGCCTGATGGCTTGTGATGTCAGGATGCTGAAGCAGAATAATTCTGTATTCTGTTTGGTTAATGCTGTACATTTTATTAGGAATCGACTGAAATGTAGCTGAAGGATCCTGTGTTTGAAGTCCATTGCTATTGTTTTGATTTGGTCTGTTAGTGTTACTCAGGCTGTGTTACTTGCGGGTTGTAACATGTGCTTTTCAGTTTGTGTCTTGGTAATGCAGAATTTAGGGCATCTTTCAGAAGTTACACAATGTATGATTCTGAGTGATGTTGGTTAGTTAGCCTTGAGAATAGGGTTTCTTACTTTTAACCTTTTTTATTGTGAGATTGAGAGAGAGTGGTTGTTTATGCACTTTACAACCTGAGGATGTCATTTTGATGTTTTCCTTTGAGCTTGAAGCTTAATTGGCACAATCAGTGATTAATTTGAGGTTGACAGATTTGATGAATATTTGCTTCAGTTTGAAATCAATGATGATGACGGGCGTGACACAGACCTGCCCCGTTTGATCTACAATGCCAACAACACGCAGTTCAACTTTGTCCTGGACCACTACGTGCCCAATTTCAACAAGTCTCGCTTCGCTCTGGAGATGACTGTGATTGCCAACCAGTCATCAAAAGCCATGCAGGTGGTAGAAACCAAGTCCATTGATGATGAATTCTCCCCTGGAGTGTTCAGAGTAAGTCATTTTTAACTTCGCCCTCACTCCTTTCTTTTTTATATTTAGTCAAGTTTTGACTAAATATTTTAACATCGAGGGGGAATCGAAACGAGGGTGTGGTGTATGTGTGTGTGTCTGTGCGTGTGTGTGTGTGTGTGTGTGTGTGTGTGTAGAGCGATTCAGACTAAACTACTGGACCGATCTTTATGAAATTTGACATGAGAGTTCCTGGGTATGAAATCCCCGAACGTTTTTTTCATTTTTTTGATAAATGTCTTTGATGACGTCATATCCGGCTTTTCGTGAAAGTTGAGGCGGCACTGTCACGCCCTCATTTTTCAACCAAATTGGTTGAAATTTTGGTCAAGTACTCTTCGACGAAGCCCGGGGTTCGGTATTGCATTTCAGCTTGGTGGCTTAAAAATTAATTAATGACTTTGGTCATTAAAAATCTGAAAATTGTAAAAAAAAAATAAAAATTTATAAAACGATCCAAATTTACGTTTATCTTATTCTCCATCATTTGCTGATTCCAAAAACATATAAATATGTTATATTCAAATTAAAAACAAGCTCTGAAAATTAAATATATAAAAATTATTATCAAAATTTTTTTTTTCGAAATCAATTTAAAAACACTTTCATCTTATTCCTTGTCGGTTCCTGATTCCAAAAATATATAGATATGATATGTTTGGATTAAAAACACGCTCAGAAAGTTAAAACGAAGAGAGGTACAGAAAAGCGTGCTATCCTTCTCAGCGCAACGAATACCCCGCTCTTCTTGTCAATTCCACGTGCACTGCCTTTGCCACGGGCGGTGGAGTGACGATGCTACGAGTATACGGTCTTGCTGCGTTGCGTTGCGTTCAGTTTCATTCTGTGAGTTTGACAGCTACTTGACTAAATATTGTATTTTCGCCTTACGCGACTTGTTTTAATTGTTTTTGTTTGTGTGCTTGCTTGGCATGTAAGTTAAAACCTGAGCATTGGTGTACTCTTATGTAGTGAAACCTCAATTTCAATTTTACCTTGCACGCAACTGGGACTGATGAAAAAACCCAATGTGTTGTCACACTAAATTAAAAAGTGCATTTGCATAATTCACTTGCTTAAGGTGTTACGAGTGTGTTCGGGTTGCGGTTCTTGCTCATGTTTATACTCACTGAGTTACTTCCCTTGGATCTGGATCTGGATCTGGATCTGGATAAACCGCCTGGGTTGGTGGTTTGCGGGTGCGAATGCGTATACGCACGGTTCAGTGTGCTTTCGCGAAAGGGTGTGTCATATGCACGGCTAGAACTAAGATACTTCTTGATTTAGTAAATAGTTTCATTACATGTCAACTAGTTCGTTTTTAAATGATTTTTTAGAGATCGCCAAGTGGTATTGTGTGAATAACATCATTCGATCGATTGTACGCACGGCGCCGTGCTTCTAGTAGCTCAGTCCATTCCTTCTTTCCGGTGTGGAAACAGACGTGTTTCTGGCGAAAGAATCGGCGTTTTCAACTCGCCATATCTTCATATTCATTCGGACTAGAACAACGAAATATAAATTTCTTGTAAAAAAAATCCCGAGCCTTGCGACTCTGGTAGTCATTTTCTTACGCGAAGCGGCCTTTGGTAGGTACGACAGTTTTAGTCCCAAGTATATCTAAAACGCACGTGGACGAGTTTTCAATGGCGTATTTGAAGTCTGTGAATGTTGTGATTACAAATCATTTCGGGGCACCCCTCAGTCTATACGCACAGACAAACAAATTGCATGGAACGAATGTTGAGAGGCTGGACTGTAAGTTGTTGTTTTGACTTCTACAAATCTCGCAGGTCTTTTATGCAAAACAGACTCAAAATTGCATTGTTCACGCAAGTGTAGATGACGAGACTATCGAAGGAATGGAATACACTTGCCTACAGATATAATAGACAGACACTGTCTATTTATATCTATGACTTACCCTAGCCCATATGTTAGAATAAAGAACATACTTTGCTCTTTTGAATGATGTATGATTTGGCACTGTACACAGGATTTTAGACCTGCCCCCGAAGTGATTTTTCCATAAACCCGTCAAAAAGCTCACTCTGTTTTGGCCGTAAAAAGCGCCCAAATGAAGTCAATTTCTAACCTATGTCGTGTGTTCGAAGGAGTACATCTCAGCGATGCCATTGCCTTGCAACCTCAAAGAAATATATTTTAATAACCCGCTAAATGAACGTTTTTTTAGTGTGAAATAGTCTAAAAGCCGGAGATTTGCTTCGTTTCTTTGCTGCGACACAAAACCAAAACCAACTATAGATCTGCGGTGACATTATGAGTTCGTTTTCGACATTGCAGTGAAGTTGCGTGGATCTTCGACGATTCCCGTTCGGTTTAATGTGGATAGAGCTTTGATTGAATGTAACTGCTTTGAAAAGTTACAACATGAGTCCTTGGGATCGATGTTTTTCGGTAAACTTCTTCGTATCCTTGACTTTACTTTTGACTTGAACAGATCCAGATCGGCTGGGGCTGTTGATCGCACACAGATCTATATGAAGTTGACTCGACACGGCGAACCGCCGAATCCGTGCCCTCTCGTCGGTCTTACCCCCAAATCCCTTACCAGCCTCAGACCCCACCTCACCATTCTAACCTCACTGGCGTACTATGTGTGATTATCCCTTCCTCATGAAAGAGAAAGTGGAGAAAGGGGAAAAATGAAGATTTTTTCTTACTACACAAGTCAGGGATAGTCAGGGATTGTTGACATGTACATTGTCAAGAGGTCAAAACAAATTTTAAAAGCTGTTGGACACTGCACTAGTGTTGCTCTAATCAAGGCGAGTCTGGAACAATAGGTTCACCCCACCAAAAAGTCAACATGGAATTAGTTATTTTTTTTGCCTTTTTGCTTGGGTACGGCCAAGTCAAAAAGGTGAATAGTCATAACAAGTTCAGTTTGGGGTCTTTTTCAAATCTGTTTGATGCATCTTTTCTGTGACCATTCTGGCTATGCACTGACAGTCAAAAAAGTGAAGAAGGGGGAAAATGAAGATTTTGGGTGTTGGTTTTTTTGGGACAAATTTTGAAGAAAGGAAAAAGGAAGATTTTGGGTGTTGTTTTTTTCTAAGTCCAAAAAAGATTAGAAATATTCATAACAAATTCAGTTTTGGGTCTTTTTCAAATCTGTTTGATGCATCTTTTCTGTGACCATTGTGGCTATGCACTGACACACAAATAAGTGGAGAAAAGGGAGAAATGAAGATTTTTTCTCACTGCACAACAGTCAGGGATTAGGGTTACATGTTTACATGTACATTGTCAAGAGGTCAAAACAAATTTTAAAAGCTGTTGAACACTGCACTAGTGTTGCTCTAATCAAGGCGAGTCTGGAACAATAGGTCCACCCCACCAAAAAGTGAACATGGAATTAGTTATGATTTTTTTTTAGTCTTTTGGCTTGGGTACGGCCAAGTGAACAAGGTAGGAAAGGTTAGACATAGTCATAACAAGTTCACTTTTGGGTCTTTTTCAAATCTGTTTGCTGCATCTTTTCTGTGACCATTGTGGCTATGCACTGACACTCAAAAAGGTGGAAAAAGGGGAAAAATGAAGATTTTTTTCTTACTATACAACAGTCAGGGATAGTCAGGGATTGTTGACATGTACATTGTCAAGAGGTCAAAACAAATTTTTAAAGCTGTTGGACACTGCACTAGTGTTGCTCTAATCAAGGCGAGTCTGGAACAATAGGTCCACCCCACCAAAAAGTCAACATGGAATTAGTTATGATTTTTTTTGCCTTTTTGCTTGGGTACGTCCAAGTCAAAAAGGTGAGAGGGGTTACAAATAGTCATAACAAGTTCAGTTTGGGGTCTTTTTCAAATCTGGTTGATGCATCTTGTCTGTGACCATTGTGGCTATGCACTCAAAGTCAAAAAAGTGCAGAAAGGTGACAAATGAAGATTTTTCCTTCTTTCAAGACAATGTGTGATTTGGCACATTTTGCCTCAGTCTTTATCAAGAGCCTGTCTAACCCACTTTGAAGCTGTTGGAGACTGCAGTAGTGTTCCTTACATCAAGGCGAGTGCACAATGGTGCATTTCGACCCCTCCCCCCCCCCCTAATGTTCACTTTAATATCAATCAATCAATAGATATTCAGTCACAGTTTAACTAACTCATTCACCCTCATCACTCACTCATCCATCCATCACAACAACACTGTTTGATGCACAAACTGACTGCCTTCCGCCCTGGGAAGCCGCTTCGCTTCGCAATAACAACAACAACACTGAAAACTCGCCGGGAAATACCCCCACCACACGTGTCACACGTGTGCTTGTTTCTTCCGACTAATATCAATTCTGGAGAAAAAAAAGGACAAAACTGGATGAAAAATTCTACGGCCCCAGCAATCTCATTACTCTGAAAGGGGAACCGGAAGTGGCTGGTCCTCAGGTTTCGAAGTTGACCGATATTCCCACTAAAGTGACCTAGATCCAAAGCCAGCCATCCATTAGAATGCCGCGAATTGTTGTTACAGCCCCTGACTTTTTTATGTACGGAATCCGGTAGTCTTTTTGTTGTTGTTAAATAATTATATTGTCAAACGTTATGACATTTTGGGATAATTGAAAAAGTTTCAATACACATTGGCTGAGCACCTGTGTGCTCAAAGGAAATGTCGCTTGTTTTTATTAAAACTAATTTTCAATGGTCATTCGTGCAAACCGTCACACAAACATGCGTGCCTCTGTGCCTCTGTGAGTATGCGTGTGGCTGCTTTCATAGTTAGGGTGCAAGCGTTTTAATCATTTACCCCACACCAAAAGCCCCCCCCCCCCCACACACACACACACCCCGATACCTGTCAAATTCCCTCAGAATGCATGAACAATTCCGTTACCTCAGATCATCACCAGGAAAAATTCCTCCGCATCCAAAATATCAGGACTTTAGATATCAGATACCGACTTTATGTAATGCGCTTCAAAATCATATTCGCAAAGAGAGAGAGAGAGAGAGAGAGAGCTGGACACGAAGAAGGGAAGCTACAATCGCCCCAGGCCATATATACTATTTGTTTCCTGAGCCTGGACCATTGAGACGGTTACCTCATAGATCTGTTCATTCTTCAGTTTGTCGGTGTCAAAAGTCCACACAACCGTTCTTTGTCCCGTTCCCGTACCAACCAAGGGCTGCTGCCACAACAATGGAACGCTGCGCAAACGGCCGTTCATGAGAGTGACTGCTGTAACAGCAAAACTTGTGTGAAACATAAGTAATCAATTTATCCACTTGACTATATTCACAACAGGGACCTATCACTCTGCTTTGCATGTTTTTATGCCTACGGATTTTCAAATACTCTGCAACACATGTAACCCAAATTCAACATGTGCCCGTACAATACCGCTGCTTTTATGAAAACATTGCTTCGGCCATGTTGATTTTAGCGACAAGGTGGCCGCGTTTGAGTTTGAGCGAATTAATGTCCTCCTTGGTGGCGTGAAGGAGGGCTAGTTTGCTGTCAAAGCCCTCTTTAGAAAGTTCCTCCGCCACCGTGCTGGGGAGCTGCGCAGACCATTTGTCGAACCGAAAAGGATCTCCGCTGGATTCCATTCTAAGAGCTTGTGAAGAGCGCTGCTGCGACGCGGGCGCAGGTAAAAAGCCAAGTGAGCGGCCCACTGCTGGTCAGTCAAACATGCCTGACATCAGCTCACAATTTAAGACACAAATGCACCATTGATTGATTGATTGATTGATTGATAAAAGCATGCAGACCGAGGGGTTGTGACTGGTGGTACCCACCAGCCACAGGCACAGTAAAAAGAGAGTTTAAATTATATTTATACTAAATAACACTTTAATCAACCAATTTTCTTGTTGGAATTGTAAATCGCTTTGAGCTGTAAATCATGACTTGCGTTATAGAAAAGTGTTTTCTTTTCTATTTTTCATTGTTAGGTGGATTTCAGCGTTTTAGTACAAGCAGTGGCGAGCCGGCAAAGACTCACTCAATTTGTGTGTGCGCTTGAAAGCGCGCGCGTGTTTGTGTGTGTCAATGTGTGTGTGTGTGTGTGTGTGTGTGTGTGAGAGTAAGTGTGTGTGTGTGTGTGTGTGTGTGTGTGTGTGTGATCAAAAGTTGACGAGGGAGGGGGGGTGGTTGGTGGGTTGGGATTGCGCCGGGGCACTAAGGACACTAATTGTTTGTAGTGCGATTCAGGCAAAACTACGGGACAGATGTTTATGTAACCTTGCAAACAAGTGTTCTGACCCCCACCCCTTCACCCGCATTCAAACACTTGGGTCAGTGCTCTTCCAACTGACCTCCTAGGCTCACAAATGATTTGTATCTTCACCTTTTTTCAGCCAAGATATGGGGTGGGGCGGGAAACATTTTTGAGTAAGAAAAAAGGAAACGCTTTAAAAAAAAATTGTTAAAGGTATTGTGAACAGTGAACTTATCTGTATTCAAATGTGGTTTAATTTGTGATGACATTTTGTGTTATAACGTTTTTACCACTAAATTAAAACAGTCTGGTTTTCTTCGCGTTTTCGATGTACACTCTTGATATATAAATACTGACACTCCTCTTACAAACTGTTTGATCCACCCTGGTGTGTGTGTGTGTGTATGTGTGTGTGTGTGCGTGTGTGTGTGTGTGTGTGTGTGTTTGTGATTAGTGGGGTGGGCGGGTGGTGGAGGGGGGTGGTATTGGATCGGGGGGGGGGGAGGGGTTGGCAGGGGGTATCGGTGCACTAAAGGCACCAAGTGTTTGGGTGTTTGTGTTTGTATTGCGATTCAGAGAAAACTACTATACAGATTTTTATGAAACTCTGCACACTTCTCCCTACCACCTGACCTACTGGGCTCCCAAATGAACGTTTTCATCAATTTTTGTCAGTCAAGATATGGGGGTGGGGGTGGTGCGGGGATAATTGTGGAGTAAGCAATAAGGAAACACGTTATGGTTTTCTTAGGTATTGCAACGGTATATAGTGAAGTTAGCTGTGTTCAAATTTGTTTATGATCTGTCGAGCCAATTTTGTGTTACAGCGTTTTTGAGTGATAATTGTTGTGTACGCTCTCGCCAATCCTGGATAATTTTCGGCATGCACATTGATAAGTACCGTATTATAATAAAGTGATACTCTCCATTATTTTAACTACACAAAGTAATGTTTTATTGATCTTTTCTAAAGATAAAAATGTCAGTTACGATGACGTTACGAATTACAGTGTTTTCTGTAAGGTCATATGTGTCCACCCGGTACCCCCCAAAACTGACAAAACTCTTATAAAAAAAAAATGAATAAGAAAACAACGTTTTTTGTCTGTCTGCAGTTGTGGACATATAGCTTAGAGAAACATGTGCTCAAAATGTGTAATGGATTTCACGTGCGATTTTTTTTTCTTGGGTTGAGGAGAGGGGGTGGGGTGGGTGGGGTGGGTGTATGCCCCTTGATCAGTCTCGGGCGCTCTGCGACCTCGATTTACACTATTGAATTCTAAAAACACCCCCCTTACAAACTAACTGATCTACCCTGGTGTATATATATATATAATATATAGAGAATGGTTTGCTTCTTAGTTGGATTACCATGGGTTGACAACTCTCGCCATCAGTACCACCTGACCACTGATGAGACACAATAGTGTCGAAACACGTGTCTGGTCTAGGTACAAATACAATGGTCCTTCTCAGGACTAGATTACCTTGCGATACGTCCCCCACAAAGGGACTTTGCTCTGTAAATCTCGGTCCCCCTTGAGGAGGGTCTGATGCTCCCAATAGGCTGTCTGTGAAGGGATACTTATTTCTTTCTCTATCTCTGCTAAGAGATTTTAACAAATCTCGGAAGAAAGTCTCTGCTGACTTTCAATTGTTTCTTTCACAATTTCTGATGTTTTATATATATATGTGTGTGTGTGTGTGTGTGTGTGTGTGTGTGTGTGTGTGTGTGGTGTGCGATTCATAGAAATTTACTGGACAGATCTTCATGAAACTTTGCACACAAATGTTCCGACCCCCAACCCTTCACCCTGATTCAAACTCATGTATCACAAGTCCAGCGCTCTACCAACTGACCTACAGCGCTCCCAAATTATTTCTTTTTATCATTTTTGTCAGTCAAGATAATGGGGGTGGGGTTGGTACGGGAATAATTGTGAAGCAGACAATAAGGCAACAACTTATTTTGTTTACAGGTATTGTATATGTATACAGTGAACTTAGCTGTGTTCAAGTTTAGTTATGTTTCTGTCGAGCGAATTTTTTTTAAATACGTTTTTACTACTAAAGGAGTTATAATTTAATGTGTACACCCTCGAGAAACCTCGATCATTTTCTGAAAATGCACGTTGATAAGTACCGTTTTATGATAAAGTTATACTCTCCATTCATTTATATACACAAACTAATGTTTCATTTATCAGTTGTAGAGCTAAATATGTCAGTTGGGATCATGTTAAGAATCGCAGTGTTTTTCGCAAAATCGTACTTGACAACCCCCAGTAAAAAAATTCTAAAAAAAAAGTTAATACGTCAACCTCTTTTTTTCTTTGCACAGATGTGTCCATATTGCTTAGAGGAACCTGTGCACAAAATGTGTAATGTTTCTTTCACGCGATTTGAACACACAAGTAACCCCTTAAGAATCGCAGTGTTTTTCGCAAAATCGTACTTGACAACCCCCGGTAAAAAAAATTCTACAAAACAATTAATACGTCGACCACCTTTTTTCTTTGCACAGATGTGTCCATATTGCTTAGAGGAACCTGTGCACAAAATGTGTAATGTTTCTTTCACGCGAATTTTTTTTAAATACGTTTTTACTACTAAAGGAGTGATAATTTTATGTGTACGCCCTCGATAAACCTCGATCATTTTCTGAAAATGCACGTTGATAAGTACCGTTTTATGATAAAGTTATACTCTCCATTCATTTATATACACAAACTAATGTCTCATTTATTATTTGTAGAGCTAAATATGTCAGTTGGGATCATGTTAAAAATCGCAGTGTTTTTTGCAAAATCGTACTTGACAACCCCCAGTAAAAAAATTCTAAAAAAAAAGTTAATACGTCAACCTCTTTTTTTCTTTGCACAGATGTGTCCATATTGCTTAGAGGAACCTGTGCACAAAATGTGTAATGTTTCTTTCACGCGATTTGAACACACAAGTAACCCCTTAAGAATCGCAGTGTTTTTCGCAAAATCGTACTTGACAACCCCCGGTAAAAAAATTCTAAAAAAAAAATGAACACGTCGACCCCCTTTTTTCTTTGCACAGATGTGTCCATATTGCTTAGAGGAACCTGTGCACAAAATGTGTAATGTTTCTTTCACGCGAATTTTTTTAAAATACGTTTTTACTACTAAAGGAGTGATAATTTTATGTGTACGCCCTCGATAAACCTCGATCATTTTCTGAAAATGCACGTTGATAAGTACCGTTTTATGATAAAGTTATACTCTCCATTCATTTATGTACACAAACTAATGTCTCATTTATTATTTGTAGAGCTAAATATGTCAGTTGGGATCATGTTAAAAATCGCAGTGTTTTTCGCAAAATCGTACTTGACAACCCCCAGTAAAAAAATTCTAAAAAAAAAGTTAATACGTCGACCCCCTTTTTTCTTTGCACAGATGTGTCCATATTGCTTAAAGGAACCTGTGCACAAAATGTGTAATGTTTCTTTTACGCGATTTGAACACACAAGTAACCCCTTAATCAGGTGTTTTTCTTTGTTAATAGAGTTAGAGAAGACAAATACCCCCTCTTTCCGAATGTAAAATCTATAGGATTGCAACTAGAGTGTACAAGAACTACTTGCAGCCCTGTGTTCCAATGGGAATCCAGAGGCCTACGCAAAGTAAATCAAGTATAACTACCAGTCATAGAGAAGAAATTAGTTTAGTAACTCCAGTACTTGTTTCTGCAGGTGGTGAACTGGTACACAAGAGGTAACGGAGACGACACAGGCTACATTCAGTGGAAACCTGTCTGCTACCTTGGCCCTCATCGTGCTCGTGACGTTGGCACAGAGCTTATGTACTACAACCTTCAAGAGCCAACCAAGGTCAAGGGTCTGGAAGGCTTGATGGGCAAGAGCTTGGCACGGGCCTTTTATGGAGAGGACCTCAGCAACAGTAAACTGGTCGCGCAGATGTCAAGCAACGTTTCCTTTGGATTATCTGAGGATGGCTTTTACCTCAAGAACAACTATACTGTCTGGTGAGAGAATGTTTTGTTCAGTTCAATGTAAAAGTAATTAGGTGCTCTATCTGAAAACTATGTTTCACTTCAAATGGAGCAATTATCGGTTGCAATTACACCCTAAAACATCCTTCTTTGTGGGGAAGTTTACTGTTTGAGCCGATTTTGTAAAAACGCGCATGCAGGTTTAGAATAAAAAGTAGTTCCAGAATTGTGAGCATGTACTCTGATAATTCTGTTATTGTTCATATGTCTATTGACATTCTTTCACTGTACTTGAAGAGACAGTTCTCTAAAACAGTAAGACATTTTGTGTTATAACTATGTCTTATTTTGTTAACAGGACAGCATCAGTTGGTTACGGCACGGCACCAGTGGAGGCTATCTCCACAACGGTTATCATCATCATTGCAGCTGGTCTGGGCATTCCTGTCGTCATCATCATCTTTGGTGGCATCTACGTATGCATCAGGAAGCGACGCAATGGCTATCAAAAAATCGACGACGGTCTCACCAACTCCTATCCTAACTTGAATTGATGATTCAATAATAATAATTGTGTCTCACACCCCACCCCGCCGTCTTTATCTTTAAACTGACATCTCAGGTCTTGAAAGAAGTGCTGCTTGTGTAAATTTATTATCAGATTCTTACAGTTTGTATTGCTGCTTTATTTGGTCATGGTAAATGGAAGTCTTTTGTACTATTTTTTTCTTCCATCTTTGCTTATTTGTGCTATCTTTCTTTCAGCAAAGACGCTTACAAGTTTTAATTTTCATCCAAAGATTGTAACTTAGCTACAAAAAGTATGTGATGATAACATTTTACTAAATTTTTAGTATCTTGTACACTACTTGGCATAACAAGCATAATTTCCTTTCTACATTTCTCGTAGTCCTATATACTTTGTAAGCCATTTCTGAATGTCTCCTCCCCTACATTCACAAACAGCTGATAAACTTTCAGAGTTAATTTTAAGGCTTCTAATCTACATTACTTTAAGAACTCGAGTATGCTGATCACTTTTGAAACTGGCTGGTGAACCAAAAAAATTACAAAACGTACCTTCATTAAGAGCTCAAGGGTGTATTCTACGAATGTGTGGATGCAGTAAGCTGCACTGGCGGTCTTGTTCAATGAGGATGTCCATTAGATATTCTTCTTTCGCACCTATTTATTCTCCTGTGTTCAGGTATCATGTTTGTGAACGTGACACCATTTTAAACAAATGCACAACTCCTCACAATGCTCAAAATTTTAACCAAATGTTTGTTCTTTAATAATAACCGATATCTTTGTACATCACTTTCTTCCTTGGTCTTTTTATTCTTCTTCATTATTCCCCCCCCCTCCCCCTTCTTGTTGTTGATGATAGGTTTCAGTTTTTTGTACCCGAATGATTTAGTGAATTGAAAGAACAAAAATTAGTATCAGCATCAATGTAAATGCTGTTATGCCATCATTCCATGTGGTGCTGTTATGAGTACATGTGAAACTTGGTATGTGACAGTATGTTTGTCTCCGTGTGCCTCTTTGGGTGCAAGGATGAATGTATCTGATGTGATAGTTTGTAATTAAAACATGTATTTAGATTTGCATGACATGCATGTTCAGTGAATTTGTTTTCTCAAGCAGTCAGCTCTGCATGTGTGCGTACATGTGTGTGTGTGTGTATGCCTACGTGTGTGTTTGTTTCATTCATAGAATTGGAAGTGAGCTGTACAGCCAAGGAAATAATTGAGAAAAAAATGTACAAAATTGAATTACATGTATGCTTATCGTGATAATAATGCATTGAAGCCAGTAGGTTTAATGTCTGCTGGAAATATTTAAGACGACTGTAAATACTGCAGTGTCTGCTCTCTCCAGCTCTTGTTGTGTTGTTTCTATTGTTTTCAGGACGTTACTTTGTTGCTATCATCAGCGCAGTTTATGACTATTGTTGATAATTCACTCACATTATTTTGTTCTTTTGTTATTTCGCCTGTCTCGTCAGTGCAAATCATCTGCTGTATGCTCCAACTTTGTATTGTCCTGCTTATAATCTTTACTTATTGTGCAGTCTCCTGCAGTTGCTTAATCTTATTGAGCTTTAAATTGTGATACATGCACTTGTCATCTTTGATGCATATGTGTGCATTCAAGAATTCTTGTATTCATGTTCCAAATTAAACACAGCACATGTGTGTCATTTGTATTGGGTTTTGCAAAAGAATGTTGCTCAGACAAAGTCAACTGAAATAAAAGAAATTATTTTTGTAAAACATCTACAAGATTTTCCCCTTTAATATGAGACAATTCATGAACAAGAGAACGTCAATCAGTAATGAACCTCACATTTGTACAACTGTCATTTCTTCATTTGTGTGTCACAGAGCAAGTCGAGTGTGTTTGTACTTTAGTATGTATTTTAGAGCAGAGTTGCCACAAACTAATTGTGGGATTACACTCCATGATGTAAAAAAAAAAAAAAAAAAAAAAAAAAAGGTACATAAAATGATAACATAATTCTTAAGACAGATGTGGTGTGAATTTTATAGGCCAAGTACATGAAGATGGTATACATGTGCGTGTGCAAGTGTCAAAAGACGCCAAAATGGTTGATTGTTACAGGGTTCAGTTTGAGGTGTGATGTCAATGCTACTGTCAGGTGTAAATCTGGCACGAGTGCACTCCAATAAAATTCATGGATGACCATCATTGTCTGTTGTAAATAATTTATTGACAAAGTTTTATACGTGTTTTAACATTTTTCAAGAATAAAGCTGATGTGAAAGAAAATGAAGTGAAGAAAACTGCCTTGATGTACTACACTTTTAATGTCACATGTGCTTTTTCATTCCACTCTGACATTACATACTTTTATATATATATTTATACTGAAAGGCATAAATTCTGCAAATAGTGCATTGAACGATTTTGCTCTCAAACGAAAATCAGATTGAACCTGTAATTTGTAGTTGACATCTTGAGTGTCGGAGCAAATGTTTCATGCTGTCAGCGTGCGCTTTGCAGTATTGCTGATCCAGCCACAGCTCACTGTGCTAATAAAGACAATGGGCTGAACGGGAGACAATAACGTAAAAAAGATAGTGTATGGCCCTATAAAATGCAACAGGCTGTTTGGCTGTATCAGATATCGCAATCATGCCACGACTTGATGAAGGAGAGAGACAGCAAGCGATTGGGATGCTTAGAGCTGGCCAAAGCATTGAACGTGATGAACACTGAACGTTTTCCGAAATCATTGCGCTTGGACTCAGTCACTTTTTTTGAAAAATTGTCATTTCATGATGTTCTATTCAAAATCAATAAAGCGAAGGTTTATAAACACTAAAATGGCCAATAAATAAAATATTCAAACATTGAAAACATTCACCACTGAGTTAATTTTTTGTGGTTTTTTAAAGTTCAGTTTGCGGAATTTATGCCTCTCGGTATATATAGAGTTCACGCTGACATACCACACAAAGAAAAGAAATCTTTTTTTTTCTTTTACAATTAAGGTGTAAATGCAACAGCTTGGTCTTCAGACTGCTACATTTATACATGGATGAACAACAGATAAGCTATTACAATTCTCAATTTGTACTAACAAAATGTATGCGTGCGTGTCTCCACATTTCCCCATACCCACATGCTCGCACACATGACTAAGTGTACACATCCATACACAGGCATATTCACTACTTGCAGGACTTCGTGACCCAGCATAATTGACAGGGTGAAGGCCATACAGGTACATGTCAAAAATCATCTGGAGTGGAAACTTCCCTACAACATGGATTGATTTGAAAGCCTGATCAGCACGCAGAAGCCCTCAAGGCCGTAACCAAGCTGCAACCACTTGGATGTTTCCGGAAATAACTCATCAGGATTTTTGGCAGTCTGGATGAGTAGGAGCCCCTGTACCACAGTCAGGTTTTTCACAACATCCGGAACGTGTTCCACGCTTCCAATTGGCTCAAACTTGCGATCAGGACAAGCGACTGACTGTGATGTGTATGCTATGCGGCGTGCACTAGATATACCATTTTCTTTCAAAAATATGATCATCGGAGCCACATATCACCACGGATGGCTTGCTAATCACTGGAAGTGTTCACTAAGCACGTGTGTTTTCATTAATAAACTTACGTGACCCGAGCTCATACCAAACCCATGTGACCTCCATTAAAACACGTTGTAATACGTGCCAGCGATCCTTTCCACAACAAATTCTAAACTCCAATGAACTCGTGAACGCTGATTTTCAAAAGAAAAGGGTATTATATTGTGTGCGCGCTGCATGACATACACATCAGAGTCCCGATTGCGGGATACAGCCCGTTGGAGGCGTGGAGCGTGCTCCGGATGTTGTAAAAAACCTGACTGTGGTACAGGGGCTTCTACTCCTCCAGACCGCAGATAATCCTGGCCAAGTTATTTTCGAAAATCGTCTATTAGCAAAAGTAAATCCTCAGTGAAATGTTTTCACACAAAATTCTCACATTTATTGTGCCAGTTTGCCAATCACTTCCTGATGAGTAAAAATGACGTAATGATACATTTGACGCGAATTGTGAGAACACTTTTCTAAATTCTTTTCGAAAAGAACTGTGAAGACTGGAAGTTTGCGTCACGCCCCCAAACAACTGAATTACACGAAGGAACTTAATGAAGACTGGTTATTGACACAACACTTAGGGCGGGGATGTAGCTCAGTCGGTAGCGCGCTGGATTTGTATCCAGTTGGCCGCTGTCAGCGTGAGTTCGTCCCCACGTTCGGCGAGAGATTTATTTCTCAGAGTCAACTTTGTGTGCAGACTCTCCTCGGTGTCCGAACACCCTCGTGTGTACACGCAAGCACAAGACCAAGTGCGCACGAAAAAGATCCTGTAATCCATGTCAGAGTTCGGTGGGTTATAGAAACACGAAAATACCCAGCATGCTTCCTCCGAAAGCGGCGTATGGCTGCCTAAATGGCGGGGTAAAAACGGTCATACACGTAAAATTCCACTGGTGCAAAAACACAAGTGTACGTGGGAGTTTCAGCCCACGAATGTAGAAGAAGAAGAAGACACAACACTTGAAATCAGGTTTGAAATGCATAAGCTCACTGGGAACACTTCATGGTAAATCAAGCTGGAGAAATGAATTGACTAGAAAGAGCTAGTACATGTATGCCTTAATTAGCCTGTAACTGTAAGGCAATCTATAAAATACATAGAGTACATGCACCCAGAAACCAAGAAATTGGACTAACACAAAGTCATGAGCCATAGTTCACAAAATGTCATGAGCCAAAGTCCAGAACAACAACACCATCTCTAGAGAGGAAATCATAGTCCTCCTTTCCCTTCACTATGTGGTCAGCCTTTTTCTTGAACAGCTCAGCATTTCTCCATATTCCCAGTGCTGAGGTTGCACCACTCACAGTGTCTTCACTTTCATTGCTGCCACTGGGGCCTGTGTCCTCAGCAGTGTTCTGGCTGTTGTTCAGGACTTGGGCAAAGGTCTTCTTCAGGTCTTGCCAAACGTTCTTTTCAGCGTCAGCTGGCTGTTTGGATGGCCAAGCTCTGTCAGAAATCTCATGGCGATGAAGCTTGGCATGGCTATCTGGAAATTGTCCAGCACCTTCCTCTGCCTTCTGTGCACAACCCTGTCCTGTGGGGTTATTGTGTTGAAATTCTGCATTGATACTAGGCCAGCCATCATCTTCACTCCTTTGCCCTTTAGTATTGGTGCTTGAGAGTCTGTCCTCACCTACTTCCATGGAGCTGCTGCCATGACATCTGGTTTCATCTGAGAAATCACCAGTGACACGATCAATGTCACTACCACCTGCAAAGCTATCACCCGGCTGCTGAGCATCTTCACAAGAGCCACATACAGATTTCTTTGTTTTATCTTCAACCAAGTTCGCAAAAGGCTGGAGAGTGTCACCACCAAAGAGCTTCTCCAGCTCTACACCACAACCATTACACCTTTGGTGAGCGTGACACATTGGGGAGGTCGAGAACAAGTCCGTGTCACCGCTGCACATAGAGTTGGTACTGCGTCCGCAGAAATTGGCAGCAGCACCGCAGTAATGCACAGCCTGGCAGTGGCACCCAATGAGAAGACATCCAACGTTGGTGTCAGGCGTCTGGCACAGCGCCCAGTGTTTCCACAGCCCGGGGGACCAGTTGAGAGAGAAGAGTGTGAAGCCGCCCCAGCGAGCAGTGACCCCAAAGAGAATGATTGGATTGTGAGGCTGTGTGTTGGCGGGAGATAGGCCGTCCAGCCAATCCACGTCCACTGCTGTCATTCGTTCAGGGCTGTGGTCAATGGTTATTCTTGTCACGTCCAAGCTGGGAAAGTAAAAGCACATTTTGATTGTCATACCAATCAACACACGCATGGCTTTTACCATTACCTGCTTTGGTTCTACCAAAAATAAAGTCAAAACTGTACCTCTGTCCATTTCCTGATACTCAAAACCAAGGAATAGTCAACTGAAACCGCCTGCATGACGATGAAAATATCCAGAGAAATCAGAATATGACTGTCTAAATGGTAGGGGAAAAAAACGTCATGCATGTAAAAGGTCTATACTTGAGCAAAAACATCATAAAAACAAGAGGCGAAGCCATCAAGGCTCACGTAAGAAATCGACAAACAGTAACACAAACTCAATCACTCCGTCACACATACATACACACACACACACACACACACACACACAGAAAGAGCATAGGTGAAACTGTGCAAGAAAGCGAGACACTAGATCTAGATCTGTCTGTCTGCATGTAGCCTACTTACAGGGACACGACTGCCAACTAGTCTCGGCCCGCTCAAAATAATAATGACCGAGACTTTCAGTACTTCCTTCGCGTGACGTCTAACCCACTTACGTCATAATGTGACGTCAATGTAATGTGACGTCTTCAAATGTTAGAGTTTCTACCACAGACATACACACGCACGCACATACGCACGCACAGACAAAGTTACGATCGCATAGGCTACACTTACGTGAGCTAACTGGTGCACTTAGGAGTTGCAGCCCATGAACGAAGAAGAAGAAAAAACCCACTTACTTTGCAAAGAAGTCCACAACTTCTGCAACCCGCTTTCTCAGGACCAGATCAAAGATGACAAGGTCGCGGATAACAGCAGCAATCAAGAAGCGTTTCCCAGCGGCAAGAATGAGCATGCTGAATGTGCGACAATACACATAGGCTGCACTTTCCACACTCTCCACCATTAGGTCGCTTCTCTCCAATGTGTAGGAAGGTGATGAAGAGGTTGGACGCATCTCGTACTTGACAATTCCCACCGTCATTTGAGATAGCCTCATGCTGGCGTAAAGAATGCCTGGGTCTGACTTGCAGCAGCAGAAGGACAGCATCTTGTTGAAGGACACCTGACAATGCTGCTCCTTCACCTTGCCTGAATGATCAATCACTGCCATTGTCACACTCTGTTTGGCACACACGCAGATTGCCAGATGGTTTGGGGGGAGGTTTGATTCTGGCAGGAAGAACACCTTCTTGACAGAAACTTCTTGGAATCGGGATTCGTCAGCGACATCAGCTCGCTTTGGCAAACCCAGTTTGACGATGGTGTGATCAAGTTCATTGCCAATCAGACGAACGGTGCCATCACAGAACCCTGCCAGCACAAAACGCCCAGATTCGTGAATGTCAAGAGCGGTGACCGAGTTACATCCGAACAGTTTTTCATACTGGAAGGATCCATTGAGAGAGATGATCCTGAGCTGCCCCCAATGTGTGCCGGCGATGATGAGATCATTGCTGACCACCACGCAGCACACCACATTGCCGGACTTGTCCCAGCGCATCCGCTTGGTCTCTGCGTCGAATGCCATCACCCGTCTGTCCTTGCTTCCTGAAAATGACAGGAAGCTCTATCAGTTGTACTGTTCATATTTTTGCTTCACTGACACTACCTACCACTTGCGAAATGTTTTGCAAATTTTACTTTAAGATTGCCACTGCTTGAGAGAAAGAACTGTAGTTTTGTTAAGGGTGCTTTTGTTCTGTTTTCTTTGTTGCACATAAAGAACATTACCGTACCACAGTTATACTCTTTTACTCTGAAAAAAGAAATGTACTCTCTTGCAACACACCATTGCCAATCACAGCTCCCACTCAAACCCTGCATTAACTTTGCTTCATTCAGTTCAACTATTGAAGCTTTGCACACAAAACATGCAGCAAAACCAACCAGAGGAATCAGAGAGAAAGGAACAAAGACAAAAGGAACAAAATCAGATGATGGAACAAAGAGATCTGACCTGAAAACTTGACTTTTGCAGGTATTGTAGAATATTATTCTCAAACGATAAATTCTTTAATCTTATGACAAAGTAGGGAAAATACATTTGATACAAGCCAAAGCAACTGATATTTTCCCATAATATATACTGACCTATAACAAGAACACCACTGCCGTAAGCAATCAGGCTACAGTCAAATTTCTTCAGGGTCTCAGTCAGATTTCTGGGGCAAACAGTGCTGGGGGTTTTGCAGAAAGCGTCTCCAGTTTCCATCAACCGCACAATGGATCGAAGCCCTTGGTGCATTTTGAAGAAGAAGTCTGGTTGAACATTGATGTAGTTTTCCACATTTCCTCCCTTCTGCCAGCACAAATGTTTCCACAGCTTTGTGTTCTTGGTGATTTTGTCGCGCCAGGATGAACATACCTGTAAAGAAAAAGTTGTGTGCATTCATTGAAATGAATAAGTGAGGCTGAATGTGAACTTTGTTAAAAGATCAAATATGTTCCATGTTATTGTTTGTTTGTTTGTTTGCTTAACGCCCAGCCGACCACAAAGGGCCATATCAGGGCGGTGCTGCTTTGACATATAACGTGCGCCACACACAAGACAGAAGTCGCAGCACAGGCTTCATGTCTCACCCAGTCACATTATTCTGACACCGGACCAACCAGTCCTAGCACTAACCCCATAATGCCAGACGCCAGGCGGAGCAGCCACTAGATTGCCAATTTTAAAGTCTTAGGTATGACCCGGCCGGGGTTCAAACCCACGACCTCCCGATCACGGGGCGGACGCCTTACCACTAGGCCAACCGTGCCGGTCCTCCATGTTATTGAAATAGGGCTATATACTCATATATCTTAACGGAACGAAGAGATGCATGAGCAAAATAAGTCAAACTTAGGATCGACAAGTTTCCTTTCAGCAAAAGGTTTATGCAACCAGTAAAAAAAAAATCACCATATCTGTTTGCCGAAAAATGTACAGTGGGACAGCTGCTGATTAAACTTGCTTTTGAAAGGGGCTTGCTCAGGTCAGCTCAGTGTTCAATGGTAATAACCATAATGGGTTATTCTCCAGAGCTGTGACGTTCCAGTGGAAACCATGTTACGAAGTTGACATTATCCTACATACGTGAGAGAGACACCCGTGAGATAATAATCGTTCAAATCACACGTGTGTACGTGTATATCATGTAAATGAGGTCATGTCAAGCAAGTCTGGCAGGGACCTGTTTTTCCACTGCTTATGATGCCAAAGTCACCGAGACAAACGTCATTATAGAAGAAAAAATTGCGCTCGCTAATTACCCTCGATGAATCTTTAGAACTATAACACGTCACGCCACACTTTCAGAGTGACGTTTCTTTGCTTTGACGTAATAGATTGCACGAGGCTTTAGAAGAGATCGAGGTTCCAAAACAAGCGTCTTCAATTTAGCTGCCTCGAATGCAGGACATTTTCAATAAAATACACGTAAGTACAGTATGTAGGATAAACAGAATACTTGTATGGCTTGCTGTGTCGTACCAGATTTACACTCGTTGCTTTTTCAAATAGTGAACTGCGAGCGAATATTTAAAAAACAACTCGTGTAAATCTGGTACGACACAGCAAGCCATGTAGTATTCTCTACCATGACCTCCCTTCTTTGTCTCTGTAAATGTACTGTAGGTATATTTCTTGTATTTCCATTGTTCTCTTGTTACATCTATGATGTAACTATTGCACTCTTATAACACATAAAATAGAGGATAAATAAGGGTGCACGAAATACATCATAGCTGGCTCTACTTTCTGTCGTCCTTGACATTCCAAAATGCACTTGTACCTATAGACCGGATGTGCAAGGGGTAACCACGCTTTTGAGAACTTGCGCGAGAGTCATTCAGTGTTATAGCTGAGTTTTAGTCTCGACTTGCTGAGACTATCATCCTAGCGTCATAGATTTCATGACGTCATTACGGGAATATCAAAGGGACTCACGAGCCTCTGGGTCTTGACTGAAATACAAGCCATATAAAAAGAACACTCGTGTTGTAACCTCTCTCTCTATCTATATATATATACGACTTGTGTCTGTGTGTCTGTGTGTCTGTCTGTGTGTGAGTTCGCGATGCACGGCCAAAGTTCTCGATGGATCTGCTTCAAATTTGGTGGGCATATTCAGGTAGACCCGGGACAGGACACAACCTGGTCGATATTTCAACACGTGCTCTCAGCGCGCAGCGCTGAACCGATTTTGGTTCCACCTCAGCTATTTTGGTTCCACCTCAGCTACCCGGGCCCCCATACCGACACACCAAAGCCAAAGTTCTCGGTGGATCTTTTTCAAATTTGGACACCGTATTCAACTACACCCCGGACACAATATCATCGATGAGATATTTCAACACGTGCTCTCAGCGCGCAGCGCTGAACTGATTTTGGTTTTTGTGTTCATTTCACCATTATAAGTAACTCTTCCTTATCTTCTCATCTTCTCCAGGTTTTCAGCGTTTACCTCCCTTCCTTCGTATGGTGCACCATAGTATGAGTGGTGCGTCTTCGGATATTCCCAGCGTTCTGTTACTATTTTTAGAAGGTCACCGCAGTGTCCAGAACGTAAATTGGACCCGTAAATTATCCTCACTGTAAAAGTGCAAAGGTCGAATCAATTTATAGCCACGCGAAAAATACACTGTCATCTATCTCTCTATAGATACGGCTTCTCTGTGTTTGTGTGTGTGTGTGTGTCTCTCTCTATGTGAGCAACACCTGGGGATTGTTCAGTTCTGTTTGTGATGTGGTCTGGCGGCTTTTGTATATTTGTATGTACTGGCCTTCCTTTGGGGGCCCGGGTAGCTCAGGTGGTAGAGCACTGGACTTGTGATCGAGAGGTCGCTGGTTCGAATCCGGGCCGGGACGGACACGGGTCAACTTTATGTGCAGACCCAGAGACGGTATCCATCTCCCACCCCCGTGTCACCACAATGGCACGTTAAAGATCTTGGTCATTCTACCATAAGTGCAGATGGCTGATACCACCTAAACACGCAAACATCAAAAGCCGTGAGGGCGTAAATACTCGAATCGTATAAACCAATTCATGTCCAATATAGGCAATTAAGACCTGACGGGCAATAAGCCCCTTAAAATTTACTTTTTACTTTTGAGAAGCCATAACAGTTCAAAAGGGCTTACAGATAAGCTATAAATTGCTCAATCCTGTTTGAGTGGAGTTCGCCTCCAAAGGTGATTAACACGGTTACATTCGTCGACAAGGATGGGACTCGATATGGTCAGGAATGGCATTATGGCCACTGAATCATTTTCGTGCTGTTCCCATTCCACGAATCTGGGAGGGACCTAAGCTTGGCGGGTCCATTGTTCGGACCCGGCGAAGCCGGCATACGGCTCTAAGTACTTCTTCCCGGCGAAGCCGGCTACCCGGCGAAGCGTGTATTCATTCTAGTAAATATATATACACTGTGCAAAAAAAGTATCGCATAGGTGAATAGTTTTAAGTTCCAGACAAACATTCCGATTGGAACGCCTCGAAACTAGCTTTTGCAGTTCAGTTGAACCCGATAGTCGATTGAGTGAGCAAAATTCACCGCGCACGTGCAAGATGTGCATTTTGAGGCCAAAACGCACATTTTGTTGTTTTGTGCTCCTGTACTGCACGTTTTTTGGAGATTTCACTCGAAATTTCGCGTAAGGTTAGCTGAGCTCATGTGCCAACTTGGGCAATAAAAAGCGAAGCAATTCTGACTGATGCGGCCATTCCCTGAGGAAATGAAAAATGTCACAACTCAACGCTTCAGTACGAGAGAACGCCCTTGGCCGCCTTCAAGCAGGCCAAAGCCAATCCGAGGTTGCCAGAGCCCTGCGGGTGTCCCGGAGCACCATCTCTCGCCTCATGGCACCGTTTTCAACAAACTGGGTCGTCAGCTCCCGCGCCAAGGTCCGGAACCGCCTGCATACAACTGGTCTAGACGCTTACAGGCCACTCCGGCGCAACGTCCTGACCCGCCGCCATTGCCAGGCCAGGATGCAGTGGGCGAACCAGCACCTCCAGTGGACCCTTGCCAACAACTGGCACCACGTTGTTTTCAGCGATGAGTCTTATTTCCTCCTGCAACATCACGACAGCAGGAGGAGGGTGTACAGGAGGCAAGGAGAGCGCTACCACCAGCAGTGCGTAGATGAGGCGCCTCCTCATGGTGGTGGGGGTGTGATGGTGTGGGGGACCATCACCAACATTGGTAGGAGCCAGCTTGTGGAAGTTCCAGGCCGCCTGAACGCCCAGCACTACGTGCAGGACATTCTGCAGCCACACGCCCTGCCCCTCCTGGCTGCGCCACGGGCTCAGTTCCAGCATGATAACGCCAGACCCCACACCGCCAGACTCACCACAAACTTCCTGGCCGCCAACAACGTGAACACTCTGCCCTGGCCCTCTCTCTCCCCAGATTTGAACCCAATTGAACACGCATGGGATGAACTGGGAAGAAGGCTCAATGCGAGAGTTAACGCCCCTCCCAACAGGAGACAACTCTTCCAGGCCTTACAGCAAGAGTGGGACAACATTCCCCAACAGACTTTGCGAAGACTCATTGCTTCCATGCCAAGGAGATGCCAGGCTGAAATTGACTCACGTGGAAGCCATACTCGTTACTGGCTTTGACCTTGGTTTGTGTGAAGGTCACGCTCAATGAATAACTGCAAAGTCCAGCAAATAAAGACATGCATCTGTGCTATCGAAAACGCTCAAAAACTTTTCTGTCCGACTTATGTATTATTTGTTCGAAAGAATGAAATGTCAATAAAATTATTCATCAAACTAACTATGCAATACTTTTTTTGCACAGTATATATATAAGTACATATAATTGGCCTGCAGAGAAAGGATTACAAAAACTTGCACATTTTGTTTGTCTACCTTCAGTAAATTACATGGGTTTTAAAGTACGTCAACTTCGCAACATGGAAACCAAAGGTTGTGACATGGATTTGAACACTCACAATTCAAGAGAAAAATAACAAAATATGTGCTATGTTTTTTGTTACATGTCTCTATCATTATCTGCCTGGGGTATAAGGAAACAAGTACATAGAATACATTGTAGTTGCCATTCAATATACGTATAATCACTCAAAGGACTGAAAATGCATGTCACAAAATTGTACACAGCTATGAAAAATAACCGAGACAGACTATCCATAAATAATCAAAATTAAACCAAGGATGGACTAACATGGCGTAAATCTGTAAACATCAATCAATCAATCAATCAATATGAGGCTTATATCGCGCGTATTCCGTGGGTACAGTTCTAAGCGCAGGGATTTTTTTTCTTTTCAATTTTTATTCAAGGCGCAGGGATTTATTTATGCCGTGTGAGATGGAATTTTTTTACACAATACATCACGCATTCACATCGGCCAGCAGATCGCAGCCATTTCGGCGCATATCCTACTTTTCACGGCCTATTATTCCAAGTCACACGGGTATTTTGGTGGACATTTTTATCTATGCCTATACAATTTTGCCAGGAAAGACCCTTTTGTCAATCGTGGGATCTTTTACGTGCACACCCCGATGTAGTGTACACGAAGGGACCTCGGTTTTTCGTCTCATCCGAAAGACTAGCACTTGAACCCACCACCTAGGTTAGGAAAGGGGGGAGAAAATAGCGGCCTGACCCAGGGTCGAACACGCAACCTCTTGATTCCGAGCGCAAACAAAGCTAAAGTGCACAATCCACAGGCTTAAACGTTCAGTAGATTCTATCCTTGTTTGAAACTGACCTTCTGTTATTGCGCATGTTTTCATAAACAAATTATACACACCAAACGCAGTATCAAAAGTGAGTTGACATCCAGGTGGGCCAGTATCTTGTCAATAGTCAGTGATGGCAGGGTCAGGAAGTCTTGTGTCAGTAAGTACGGCAGCTCTGTTTCCAGGAACAGTTTCTGATCACGAGAACAGCTCCTGGTGAATGCTTCAAACAGCGCCCTTGTCTGCTCCAAGCTGAGCTGAGTCATTTGCTTTACTGCATTGTCCATCCAGACGACAATCTCTAACCTGTAATGTAAATGGACACAACAAAGTTAGAATCTAAAGGTAATGATCACTAACTCACTGTCAGAGTGCATGATACTAAATTGATAGTTGTCAAAAGATATAACTTGGTGCATGTTAATTGTCGATACCTGTCTCAGAGGACTAGTAAAATAGGTCAGTTGAGCCTGGATTGAAAATATGTCCAACAAGAACAGGGATGGCGAAATCGAGTACAAATTCCACCTGGCTAGTTGAAACTGTGTGATACTGATGCTGGCAAGTGAAAATACTGTTCAAATGCAAAAAACCATCGGTTTAAGTATCTAGTTTTATAATCATGCCTCTGAAATTTTACTAGCCAAAGAAAATACAGTCCTGGCAGGTTGTGTCTTTGCTCACATTTGGCGAGTAGATTTACATTTTACTAGCCAGTTAATTGTTTCTACTCGCCACAGCGAGTAAACTACTCGCCACTTTCAAGGCTGCATATAAACACAGCACATACTCTAAACTTCTGTCGTCTGCATAAGCGCCGCAGGGGGTGCAAGTGGGGCATTTTATTTTGTTCAAAATTCCATTTCTCACGTCAAAATATCAAGTCGCACGAAACATATAGCTAGATAACTCAAATTTTGAAACGAGCATCGTCAGTGTCAGCGGGTGCAGATACTTGAAGCCAAAAAAGACGCCAGCTACGAAAGTATGTTTCTCACTGACCGCAGCACAGTTGTAGATCGTACCACCGCTGTTTTGTGAATATAGATGAATCTGAAAGTCATTTATACTATAACACGTACATGTACTTTCATAATCTGCTTTTGTTATGTACCGGGCTTATGACATTTCTGGTGGGCGAGTGACTTTCTTGAAGTTACTCGCCCGGCTGGCAAGTTACATTTTTGAGAATTGGCCACCCCTGAAGAAAATATCCTGGCTACAAACAGAAATTCTGCCAGAAGACCTCCTAGAGTCCTACTTATGTGTAAAAAAAACCCACAAACAGTGGAGATAAATGATATATTCAGTTTACAAAAACCAACATGAGGAAATGTTCATTTTGTAATATTTGTTTGTTTATTTGTTGCTTAACGTCCAGCCGACTACGCAGAGCCATATCAGGACGAGGAAGGGGGGGATGAAGGGGGCCACTTGTCAAGCGATTCCTGTTTACAAATGCACTAACCCATTACTTGTGTCCCAGCAGGCTTTAGTAAAACTAAATTAATACCTACTGGAAGATTACCAGTTTCCAGTATGTTAAAATAGGCTTAACCTATCTACTGCTGGACTTACATCAGAACACTAACAGATTAAACTATACATGAATCGCGAGACAAGCGGCAAGAGAAGAGATTTTTGGAAAAAATACAGGTGAATGAGCAAGAAGGCAGAAAAAAGAAAAGAATTCATGAAGAAAAAGAGAGCATGACAGGAAAGAGGAACCAAAAATCTACCTGACAGCAAACTAGAAAGCTCCTGCGGTTCCAAAAACAGGAGGGGCCTTTAATTTCATAACCGCAGTGCCCCACTGCGGGACATTTTGTAATAGAGTTGCACCAAATTGAAACTCACTGTCGAACAGAACTATATAATGGCTACTAATACATTATCCCAACCATGCAGTTCAAGAACCGACTTGACAGCTAGTGAACAGTTAATGAAGCCTGTATGAGTACGATGGGTGTCTATTGTCACAAGAGTTTAAAATTAAATAGTATGCACTAGCTATAGCAGACCCAAATGCAATTTGAAATACAACGCGGGGACACAAAAAGGCTGCAAGGCATATTCATTGTCCCTAATACCTATACCTATGTCAAAACAGTATCCCATGACCCAACAGGGTCAGACCAATACATCAGATTTAAAAATTAAAAAAAGTTAAATTATGTGACCAAAGACTGATCGAGGCATCAGAACAACACTGATAACTAACTGCATGCTAAAGATTATTTGTTGGAATTATCTTTTCAGTTGGCCGGCATATTGAAGCTGATATAAAGCTGATATGAAGCTGTATGTTATAATATTTTACACCTTGATCCTTTTTTGCTACGCCGCTTCTTGAATTTATCAGGCCGATATTTTCTCTCTCTGTCCCTCCTTTCTCTTTATTGAAAGGGCCACAACTACGACATTCAGCAAGAAGATGAAATATCTTGATAAAATCCGTGTCTTAAGATTCTGTTTAAGGAACAGATGCAGGAATGTTCCAGCATGCCTCGAAAGAAAAATACAGCACGTAACAGTAACTAACACCGACGGACATGTGCAACACCGGGGTAGTATATAATATAATTCTTTGCACTTAGTTAAGCATTAACCCGGCATCATTCCCACGATCACCGAAAACGCGGAACTTGTTGAAACACCACACGATTATTGTTGCCATATATATACTTACGAATCCATAGCTGCTGTCTGAAACGACATGACTGTTTGGTTATGGAAATTCGTCTGCAACTCGGCGACTCGGCTGTTCGTCACCCTTATTCAGGGGACGTCACTCTTATTCTTATTATCATTGCAATTTGAGTTCACTCCCCATATGATGCCGTTTTCCTTTAAACCGTATAACTGGAGATATAATACGTGACTGCTCATTTGTTACACAATTCCACACACAACACGTGCCGACCTAAATCACAGAGCAGGCACAGTCGATGGGCCTTCATCCTTTCAATGTTTTGTGCTGCTCTATTTTAGCCAGTCCTCCGTTTCTTAGACGCTAAATTTGGCGAGTGTGTCGAGGAAGTAGCTAGCGTTTCTTAGGCAATTCTCGCCGCGAGGAATTCTAATTTAGCGAGCTGAACTGAACTGTACTGAACGTTATTTTACTAGGAAGCATAAACACACACACACACACACACACACACGCGACACACACACACACACACACACACACACACGCGACACACACATAGGTCCCTGCACAGACTGACACACACACACACACACACACACACACACACACACACACACACACACACACACACACACACACATCATGTAGGGGAAAGGCTCCTAATGTGACCGGCTCCTAATATGGACCACCTCCTGTTCTGACAAACTAACGGCGCTAGAGCGCTCAAACCAACTTTCGCTTTATTCAGTCTCTCTGGATAAGTTGCACATGTCAAAACAATTGCAGAAACACAAACCTCAAAACCGTTAGGCTTTTTCGCTTTTTTTCCACTCGTTTTGGCAGCGTTCACTCTAAATTTGCCGCCTAAAACGGATTCGTTTCTGTCCACAGCCAAAGCTTTCATAACACAAAAATGGCTATATCATATAACAGCTTAAGACAGTATTTATTACATTTTAACAGTGTCAGTGTACCCCGAGTTTCTACTGCAAACAAAAAATAATAGCAAAACCTCAAAGTATGTGTGAGTCCCCTAATATGGACCACCTTCAACAAATCGAAGAAAATAAAAACTAAAGGCAATTTTAATTAATTCATCAAGAAGCTTGCTGAAAATAACCTATAACTAGCCCCGCTCGAGATTTCAAAAAAATATAACAAATAGTCTTTTTTGGGGGGAAGTTGATAATTTCACTTATTTTCACTCTGTTTTTTTTATAAGCTTCTTAAGTTTCCTGGTGTGCTTAAAATAATACTCTCATCAACCCGAAACAGCTAAATCTAAAGCATATTTGAATTAGTCTGACTTGCACACTATGTTGTATCATGTTATTTTGAAGTATAGGGGGCTTTTTACAGTGATTCGTGAAGGCCGCTTCACTGGTCCATATTGGGCGCCCAGGCTCCTAAAATGGACCATTTATGTGTGATTATTTTTCTGTATTTAATTTTTGCTGAAGGTCTATCAAAGCTATTTCACTCTAATTAGGCCTAACGGTTAAACTAAGAGCCTGGAGAAGGACTAGCTACCAACCACAAAATGAAACTTTTTCGCAAGAAAACAACCTAGTTATCAGCAATAAACAACAAGTCGCGTAAGGCGAAAATACAACATTTAGTCAAGTAGCTGTCGAACTCACAGAATGAAACTGAACGCAATGCCATTTTTCAGCAAGACCGTATACTCGTAGCATCGTCAGTCCACCGCTCATGGCAAAGGCAGTGAAATTGACAAGAAGAGCGGGGTAGTAGTTGCGCTAAGAAGGATAGCACGCTTTTCTGTACCTCTCTTTGTTTTAACTTTCTGAGCGTGTTTTTAATCCAAACATATCATATCTATATGTTTTTGGAATCAGGAACCGACACGGAATAAGATGAAAGTGTTTTTAAATTGATTTCGACAATTTAATTTTGATAATAATTTTTATATATTTAATTTTCAGAGCTTGTTTTTAATCCGAATATAACATATTTATATATAGCTATTCGGATGAACACGTGGGGGAAATTCGGGGGCTGTGATTGGATGGTCTCTTCCGATCATCAAAGCATAATGCGGCGGAAGTCGGCCATTTTACTCAATATCCAAAAGCATATTGAGAAAAATGGCCGACGCATGATTCCGGTTTACCCAGTCTGTACCACGGCGATGTTTCTATCGACAACAGCAAACACTGACAACTTAAAAAGCTGTTTCAACAACTGTGTTGTGAAGTCGAATGCACTTGGAGTCAGTTTTTCTTCCAAAGTCAGAAAGCGTGTAGCGGTGTGCATGTCTGCGCGAACATGATGCGCGTAAGAAGTTTGTCTGCTATCAAAACCTGAGATCAACGCATCGACGCAAAAACTGTCATTTTGTAAGTTTGGAACAACAAATCAAGGTCATAACAGCTATATAATCGCTATTGTGTTTTCAGCGTAGCAATAGGGTCCGATATTTAGACTCGAACAAGTATAATGCGACTCGTCTTCGACTCGTCGGCATTATACTTGTCTCGTCTAAATATCGGACCCTATTGCTACGCTGAAAACACAATAGCTGGTAATGTTTTTGGAATCAGCAAATGATGGAGAATAAGATAAACGTAAATTTGGATCGTTTTATAAATTTGTATTGTTTTTTACAATTTTCAGATTTTTAATGACCAAAGTCATTAATTAATTTTTAAGCCACCAAGCTGAAATGCAATACCGAAGTCCGGGCTTCGTCGAAGATTACTTGACCAAAATTTCAACCAATTTGGTTGAAAAATGAGGGCGTGACAGTGCCGCCTCAACTTTCACGAAAAGCCGGATATGACGTCATCAAAGACATTTATCAAAAAAATGAAAACAACGTTCGGGGATTTCATACCCAGGAACTCTCATGTCAAATTTCATAAAGATCGGTCCAGTAGTTTAGTCTGAATCGCTCTACACACACACACAGACACACACACACAGACACAGACACACACGCACGCACGCACGCACATACACCACGACCCTCGTCTCGATTCCCCCTCAACGTTAAAACATTTAGTCAAAACTTGACTAAATGGAAAAAGTGGTCCATATTAGGGGCCCTTCCCCTACACACACACACACACACACACACACACACACACACACACACACACACACACACACACACACACACACACATACACAATGTATACTGTCGTTTCAAATACTTTGCAACACATGTAACCCAAACAAAACATGTTTCCGTACCCCTTCTTTTATTAAATCCCAGCTTCGGCCCTTTAATGGTTTATGATCAACCAAATGTCTTGTGCAACAGTTTAAACTGGCTTCGCATGCGATTATTCACTGGTATAGTTAATACACTTTCAAGCTGTGCATGTTAATTGTCAGTTTTTGGCTCACGTAAGTGTAGCCTATGCGATCGTAACTTTGTCTGTCTGTCCGTGCGTGCGTGCGTGCGTGCGTTCGTCTGTGCGTGTGTATGTCTGTGGTAGAAACTCTAACATTTGAAGACGTCACATTACATTGACGTCACATTATGACGTAAGAGGGTTAGACGTCACGCGAAGGAAGTACTGAAAGTCTCGGTCATTATTATTTTGAGCGCGCTGAGACTAGTTGGCAGTCGTGTCCTTGAAAGTAGGCTACATGCACACAGACAGATCTAGATCTAGTGTCTCTTGCACAGTTTCACCTATAGATGCTCTTTCTGTGTGTGTGTGTGTGTGTGTGTGTGTGTGTGTGTGTGTGTGTGTGTGTGTGTGTGTGTGTGTGTGTGTGTGTGTGTGTGTGTGTGTGACGGAGTGATTGAGTTTGTGTTACTGTTTGTCGATTTCTTACGTGAGCCTTGATGGCTTCGCCTCTTGTTACAATATTAAACACAATTTCAAAATAGGTTTATGAGGAAATTTTTGCCCAAACTGACCTCTTTTAATTGGATTACTCTCAACCCCCTACTGAGCTGTAAATGTTTTCAGGTATAACACATACCTTGGTGTTATGTCAATTCTTTTGGCTTTTTAATCAGATATGATACAAATATGTCAATCTAGATCAGGCTCAGACTCAGAAAGACTTGTATTTTTAGGCAACATGACTGATGAGCGACTCAGTGACCTAGCGAGAGATGCGGTTCGCAGACTGCCCTGTGTAACGAGATTCTGTCGAAGTAATTCGATGCTAACCCTGCAGACTTGTTTTGCCACACTGATTAAAACACATTAATTTTTGTTGTTAGCCGTTTGTTTCCATGTGGATGTGTTATGTGCAATTAAACGGGTACGGACACACGTTTTACACATGGGTTACATGAGTTGCAAAGCATTTGAAACTGTATTACTGTATACAGTCAGTGGTGCCTGTGTTGAAAGGCGAATACCATTTGGACCAGCCATGGGAAGGGATGTAGCTCAGTCGCATGGGTGGGAGCCCAAAATTGTTCCAAGACTGAACTTTTTTTAAGGCCGGGGTCCAGGGGCCGCCAAGGCCCCGGCGGGGTCCAGGGGCAGCGCCCTGGTGGGGGGTCCAGGGGGGCGAAGGCCCCCGGCCGAAAACGAATTTTATGAATTTAAAAGGGTTTCTCTGGCCTCTCCTGAGTTTAATTCTGATAAATAAGAACCTTGTTGGAGATACAAAAAGTAACAAAAACTAAAAATTTTAGGGACCTGGCAAGCATTAGAAACAACAAAAAGTGCACTATCAGTCCATTTGGCATAACACAGTATGAGATGACTATCAATGAGGGCGCAAAAAAAAAAAAAAAAAAAAAAAAAAATTGTCAAAATTTCTCTGAGACGGAAATCCGTCTGAGACGGAGGAACTCCCACCCATGCAGTCGGTAGCGCGCTGCATGGATTTGTATCCAGTTGGCCGCTGTCAGCGTGAGTTCGTCCCCACGTTCGGCGAGAGATTTATTTCTCAGAGTCAACTTTGTGTGCAGACTCTCCTCGGTGTTCGACACCCCCGTCACGTGTGTACACGCAAGCACAAGACCAAGTACGCACGAAAAAGATCCTGTAATCCATGTCAGAGTTCGGTGGGTATGACGATCGAGCGCGAAATGAAGGGGGTAGGGGTGGGAAAATGCCTTTAGTTTCATTTTTTGGCCAGGGACTTGATATTCAAATTTTTCACATTTAATGTCGAATTATGCAGAGGCAATTTTCTACTTCTGTATTTGAAAAAAAAACCTGCAATGACGCTATGAAGAATTTAAAAAAAAGAAGGTATAAAACATACGAAAGTGCTTTGAACTGTATTTTCTTGTAGTATGTCCCAATAGGTATTCCCTTTCCAATCTCCTCACCACACAATTATTTACACATTTATTTAGAAGGTGGCTACTACATTCGTACTGTAGAATATTAGCCGTTATCGTAATGTAGCCATTTTTACAAAACCAGAAGACACCTTGGTTTTTAAAAAAAATTGTAAGTCCAAGGGACTGGAAAAGTTCTTTGCAGCTGTGTCATGTAGACAGAATATTCTTTCTCCCACAAATATATTAAAAACATCCAAGACGTTTTCGAGAAATAACTCTGTCAGGATTTTCAGCAGTCTGGTAGAGTAAGAGCCCACTATAAGCTTTTGAAAACGATGCAGAGCATGTTCCACGCTTCCGATCAGATTTATCCTGCGATCGGGACGAACAACTAACCTGTATATGTTATGCAGAGTGCGCTAAATATGATAGCCAACCATTCTCTTTTCAAATGATAAAACGCCTAACTAGCGGGCGTGTTTTCTTCGATGGCCTGTCTGATTCTATATAATAAATGCACCTGTGTTTTGCTCTTGATGCATTCTTCAGCATAAGAGTAATAACAATATCATTGATTTACTCCTTTGTGTATGTTGCATCCCTCGGCTCAAAGCGCATTCAGTGGCAACGTATAACACCTGTACAATATCAACACACGATTGAACGTTTTATCTGTAAATAAATAATACGTTTCCTGATACTTTTGGAGCTTGTTGTCTGAAATGTTGGTATTCCTATCTTTCAAGTGTTATTTTTCTAAAATCAAATAAATTTCATATTAGTTAGCAGAAGCAGCAATACTTCGTTCTTATTTTTTTGAGCTGCAAAGGTCGTGTGCGGATGCTCAGAATTGTTTGGGTGTGGACACACACACACACGCACACACCCACGCACTCTCTCTTTCTCTCTCTACCTCTATCTGTATCTCATTCTCTCTCCCTCTCTTTCTCTCTCTCTCGCAGTTGAATACAAAAGCATCAAGAAGGAAAGAGGGACACAAACACTGTTCATCCTGCAAGTGTTTTATTGAAACAGCAGTTTGAAGCATGCCATGACATCTGGCATCCAATCAAACAAAACAACTTGAAACCTCTCAGTGCAAGTGAGGTGATCTTCATGACGTAATTATAGCTGAGAACCAAGTGAAGTCACTAGGCAGCAACTTTGCAACATGTAGCGTAGGCCTTGACACCGACGGAACCTGTGGGCAGACTAGCACCAAGCCAGGCGAAGCAATACTGTATCTTTTTTTTCTTTAGCACTGCAATGGCAAATATTAAAATATTAAAGTGGAAAAAAACAAATACAGATAAGCAGGAGTAATAGAAATCTCCTTAATAAATAAATAAAGTAATACTGTGGGTTACCCCCCCCCTCCCACACACACACACACACACACAGTCATCGTCGATGTAGGCGCATGCTATCAATCATAAGTGCACACGGACACACACAATCCCTTTTCAGCCTCAGCTATTCCTTGTAGGCTAACCCGCCTACCCCACAACCCCCCCCCCCCCCCTTTACCCCATGTGCCGTCGCCAAAACCGCTTCGTGAATACTCATTGACACTTATCAAGTAGCATCACAGATGATTCACACATCGAATACTCACGAATAGTCATGGCGCCTGCCGGCTTGCCATCGGTAGCGAAGACGTTGCAGCCAGTCATGGTGTATCCGCTAGGGCAGGCGACTTTGCTTCTTTTCCCAGCGCCTAGTTTGGACGCTGATGAAGCCACTGACTTACATTCTAGAGTGGACGTGGCACTGCAGCAGGCGGCGAAAGAGTAGGCACCTAGAATGAAAGATGAAGCACGCCTAATTAAAGAGCATGGCTATTACCTAAAAACCTGCTTTTTGTTTTCTTTTGTGTTCTTGTTTTTCCTGATGAAGCTTCCATAAACGAAAATTCGTACCGTCTTGTCTCGTTCCTGTATCGGTGAGTACAGTATTCCTTTTTTTTATTATATTTTTTTTAACTTTGTTCATCTTACCACAGTCACTTCGTTGTTTAGAGACCTAAAAACCTGATCAGTAATGACAGTGAGTGAGTGAGTTTGAGAGAGAGAGAGAGAGCGCTCTCTGCGTATGACACGTATCGTGGGATATGTACGGTGTTCGAAGAAATACGTGTGTCAGTAAAATCCCCCCCTCCCCCCCATTACAAGCATCTTCTGCGCTCTGCTCTACGTATTTACCCCTGAAGAGACCTTCGATGTGCACGTTAACAATAGAGATTCCTTTTGCAAGTGTGAGTAGCTTCTCGCAGAAATCTTTCTTTTTTACTCTAACTGTGTATCCCTCTTGCCTTGAAAAATCTCTGAAAGCGGCTTACACCATCGCACATGCGACAGTAGAATACACAGTTTCTAGCTCGTTGATAACACCGGCTCTAGCACCAGAGACAGTAGAATACAGTTTTTCGTTGATAACACGCGGCTCTAGCACCAGAGACAGTAGAATACACTTTTTCGTTGATAACACGCGGCTCTAGCACCAGAGACAGTAGAATACAGTTTCTCGTTGATAACAGGCGGCTCTAGCACCAGAGACAGTAGAATACAGTTTTTCGTTGATAACACGCGGCTCTAGCACCAGAGACAGTAGAATACACTTTTTCGTTGATAACACGCGGCTCTAGCACCAGAGACAGTAGAATACACTTTTTCGTTGATAACATGCGGCTTACACCATAGCACCAGAGACAGTAGAATATACTTTTTCGTTGATAACATGCGGCTTACACCATAGCACCAGAGACAGTAGAATACACTTTTTCGTTGATAACACGCGGCTTACACCATAACACCAGAGAAGTAGAATACACTTTTTCGTTGATAACACGCGGCTTACACCATAGCACCAGAGACAGTAGAATACACTTTTTCGTTGATAACATGCGGCTTACACCATAGCACCAGAGACTGTAGAATACAGTTTTTCGTTGATAACATGCGGCTTACACCATAGCACCAGAGACAGTGGAATACAGTTTTTCGTTGATAACACGCGGCTTACACCATAGCACCAGAGACAGTATAATACATAGTTTCTCGTTGATAACACGCGGCTTACACCATAGCACCAGAAACAGTGGAATACACAGTCTCTGATAATACACTTACCTGATCTTTTAGCAGTGTCTGAGGAAGCTGGGGTTCCGGTCTGTGCCAGACAGCTGGTGACGTTATCATTGGGTTTCACGCCGTTTGAATCAGGGTTCGGCTGGTACACGGAGCAGCCTGAGGAAAACAAGGAACGTAAAGAACTGAACATGTGAACACTATGACAAAACAAGATAAGCAAATGCTGTATACGACTTACCTTCGTCATGTCCCATTAAACTCACTAAATTACAGAATCAAAAAAAAAAAAGGTAAGTTGTTGGAACGTATGTTATTGACAAAACAATACGTCACAATCACGTAGTTAACAAACGTTCCAACAACTTACCTTTCTTGCTTTTTGATTCTGAATTTTGGAGCGTTGGCAGTCTTTTTATATTTAGTCAAGTTTTGACTAAATATTTTAACATCGAGGGGAATCGAAACGAGGGTCGTGGTGTATGTGCGTGTGTGTGTGTGTCTGTGTGTCTGTGTGTCTGTGTGTGTGTGTGTGTAGAGCGATTCAGACTAAACTACTGGACCGATCTTTATGAAATTTGACATGAAAGTTCCTGGGTATGAAATCCCCATACGTTTTTTTCATTTTTTTGATAAATGTCTTTGATTACGTCATATCCGGCTTTTCGTGAAAGTTGAGGCGGCACTGTCACGCCCTCATTTTTCAACCAAATTGGTTCAAATTTTGGTCAAGTATTCTTCGACGAAGCCCGGGGTTCGGTATTGCATTTCAGCTTGGTGGCTTAAAAATTAATTAATGACTTTGGTCATTAAAAATCGGAAAATTGTAAAAAAAAATAAAAATTTATAAAACGATCCAAATTTACGTTTATCTTATTCTCCATCATTTGCTGATTCCAAAAACATATAAATATGTTATATTCGGATTAAAAACAAGCTCTGAAAATTAAATATATAAAAATTATTATCAAAATTAAATGGTCCAAATCAATTTAAAAACACTTTCATCTTATTCCTTGTCGGTTCCTGATTCCAAAAACATATAGATATGATATGTTTGGATTAAAAACACGCTCAGAAAGTTAAAACAAAGAGAGGTACAGAAAAGCGTGCTATCCTTCTTAGCGCAACTACTACCCCGCTCTTCTTGTCAATTTCACTGCCTTTGCCATGAGCGGTGGCCTGACGATGCTACGAGTAAAATGGCATTGCGTTCAGTTTCATTCTGTGAGTTCGACAGCTACTTGACTAAATATTGTATTTTCGCCTTACGCGACTTGTTGTTTTTGGATTCACTACTGAATTACAGACCCCGCTGTGACCCAAAAATGTGACGAAGGTCAACCAAACTGGGGTCATGTCGGGAGATCATACAATCCTACAAGTGTGCAATATTTCAAAGCTCTAGCTTCAAATACAATTCGGATAAAATGAACGTTAAGTTTTTTTTTGTCTACCGACTGGGCAGACGACTGCTCATTCCTCAGACTCTCCTGATCACTCCTGAGACTCTCCTGATCACTCCTGATAACTCTTCTGAACACTCAGTTGAGTACACAAGATTCACCGTTGGGAGGTGCACAGAGAATGAATGCAATAATTACAATCAACATTGATTTTTAAAAAAACCCACTACACCTTGTCATCGGAAACTAAAAGTTATTTGGTTTTGGCCTTGTTTTGTAAATGAAAAACAAGTCGCGTAAGGCGAAAATACAATATTTAGTCAAGTAGCTGTCGAACTCACAGAATGAAACTGAACGCAATGCCATTTTTCAGCAAGACCGTATACTCGTAGCATCGTCAGTCCACCGCTCATGGCAAAGGCAGTGAAATTGACAAGAAGAGCGGGGTAGTAGTTGCGCTAAGAAGGATAGCACGCTTTTCTGTACCTCTCTTTGTTTTAACTTTCTGAGCGTGTTTTTAATCCAAACATATCATATCTATATGTTTTTTGGAATCAGGAACCGACAAGGAATAAAATGAAAGTGTTTTTAAATTGATTTGGACAATTTAATTTTGATAATAATTTTTATATATTTAATTTTCAGAGCTTGTTTTTAATCCGAATATAACATATTTATATGTTTTTGGAATCAGCAAATGATGGAAAATAAGATAAACGTAAATTTGGATCGTTTTATAAATTTTTATTGTTTTTTACAATTTTCAGATTTTTAATGACCAAAGTCATTAATTAATTTTTAAGCCACCAAGCTGAAATGCAATACCGAACCCCGGGCTTCGTCGAAGAATACTTGACCAAAATTTGAACCAATTTGGTTGAAAAATGAGGGCGTGACAGTGCCGCCTCAACTTTCACGAAAAGCCGGATATGACGTCATCAAAGACATTTATCAAAAAAATGAAAAAAACGTTCGGGGATTTCATACCCAGGAACTCTCATGTCAAATTTCATAAAGATCGGTCCAGTAGTTTAGTCTGAATCGCTCTACACACACACACACACACACACACACACACACACACACACACACACGCACGCACACACACACGCACGCACGCACATACACCACGACCCTCGTTTCGATTCCCCCTCGATGTTAAAATATTTAGTCAAAACTTGACTAAATATAAAAACACAAACAAAACAAGTCGCGTAAGGCGAAAATACAATATTTAGTCAAGTAGCTGTCGAACTCACAGAATGAAACTGAACGCAATGCCATTTTTCAGCAAGACCGTATACTCGTAGCATCGTCAGTCCACCGCTCATGGCAAAGGCAGTGAAATTGACAAGAAGAGCGGGGTAGTAGTTGCGCTAAGAAGGATAGCACGCTTTTCTGTACCTCTCTTTGTTTTAACTTTCTGAGCGTGTTTTTAATCCAAACATATCATATCTATACGTTTTTGGAATCAGGAACCGACAAGGAATAAGATGAAAGTGTTTTTAAATTGATTTGGACAATTTAATTTTGATAATAATTTTTATATATTTAATTTTCAGAGCTTGTTTTTAATCCAAATATAACATATTTATATGTTTTTGGAATCAGCAAATAATGGAGAATAAGATGAACGTAAATTTAGATCGTTTTATAAATTTTTATTTTTTTTTACAATTTTCAGATTTTTAATGACCAAAGTCATTAATTAATTTTTAAGCCACCAAGCTGAAATGCAATACCGAAGTCCGGGCTTCGTCGAAGATTACTTGACTAAAATTTCAACCAATTTGGTTGAAAAATGAGGGCGTGACAGTGCCGCCTCAACTTTCACGAAAAGCCGGATATGACGTCATCAAAGACATTTATCAAAAAAATGAAAAAAACGTTCGGGGATTTCATACCCAGGAACTCTCATGTCAAATTTCATAAAGATCGGTCCAGTAGTTTAGTCTGAATCGCTCTACACACACACACACAGACAGACACACACACACACGCACATACACCACGACCCTCGTTTCGATTCCCCCTCGATGTTAAAATATTTAGTCAAAACTTGACTAAATATAAAAACGATATTGTCAGTAACGACAATAGCTTAGAACATTTGACAAGGAACATTTTTCTGCGGGCGTTTGGATGAATTGTAGACAGGCCGAGTTAGATCTACTTTTGTGTGTGTGTGTGGGCTTTGCACATTTCGGGAGTATTGATGGTTTAATCGCCGACCATGCATTTTACGATTTGATTACCCTCTGCACCGTTTTATCGATTAGCAATTAACAGTATGAGTTACAGTTATGCTAAATGTACCCGTGAGCATACAGTTTCACTTTAGTATTCAGTTAATTATTGGTACCAAAAAACCCACAACATGCTCCCCAAAAATGAGCGACCCCCAAGCAACTGAGTGACGTCCCCTGATGTCGAACGACTCAAAGCCGTTGATTCCCTCATTCGCAAACAATAAAGTTTGCAGGTTATTTCTCGCAATGTACCTGCATTCATCTGTGAGGTTGGTGCTATGTCATTCAGATGGTAAGAATGTTTTGAAGCCTTCGCGTGTTCTCTTTACATCGCAGTTGTCTTGAAATATGCGAAAACCGTTCATTTCAAAAGTACTGAACTGACGCTGCATGTCGCCTGCTAACAGTAGGACAGTCTATCGAATCAGTCGATTTCCAAATGCTGTATGGTCGAGATTGAAATCTGTCAGAAAAAAAAACTACTGCTTTCATGCCACGGAAAATTTTAAGGTCAAGCAGTTAGTCCACTCTAACAGTTTTAAGTGCATTGCCATTAGCCAATCAACTGTTTCACATCAGTCATGTGACACCAGTACTTACTGACAATTGCTGTTGATACTTCTCTAGCTATACATGTGTTCAGTCTTGGCTGTTGTTGTTGTTGATAATTTTCAATGGAACAAGCGTCTTCCTTCTTCCATTTTACCGTTTATTTCCCAATTAGGAGGCATTTTCTCTTCTCCTGTTATGTTCTTTCGCCTCCCCCCCCCCCCCCCCATCCCCCGAACCCGCTATTCTGTGTATGTCACTAAGTGTCCTTTACTTCTTTCTTTCACTTCGGAACACTGATTTGCACTGTTTCTCACCAAGAGCAAGCTGGTTGCTGGAACATCTGGCCTCGGACACGGCGCCCTTGAAGACCAGGGAGGGTCCGGCCTTCTTGTAGTCACACTTGAGTCCCTTCACCTTGCAGCACCGAGCTTGGGCCCTCACTCCTGTAAACGTGTGTATTAATGGGAAACATGAAATCGGTACCACAAGCAACTCTGACAGTCATTCTTTATGCTGATTTTACGCTCTCAAGTAATAAGGGACATGATAATTTGAGTTAGTAACTTTCGTTATTAAGTCACCATGTTAGTAACGTGAGTGAGGAAAAGAATACTACAGACAAAATATCGTTATGATGGATGGTGAAAATCGTAGTATATACATAAAAGAATGGGGAAACAAATTTCATTCCACTGAATTTTGTTGAAAGGTGAGAAGGAATAATGTCACAAAAACGGGTACACATGCAACTTGATTTCATTTCTTCGTACGAGAACGTCGGGTTAAATCATTTATCCTGTAGATTTTCTTCAGATTTAATAGGTGCTCATTTGCATATAGACTGTATAGCTTTTGGGACAATTAGACATATTGTTTTGGTCTGTGAACACCTGTAATTGCACTTATTGGAAAGAAACGATATGAACCAAGTCTTAAATGCGTTAGTCATCCATTCGGCGTATTAATTTATTTTGCCGACATTGAATGGCAGTATTCAGACACATAGTCTTAATTCTGAAAGTTCAATTCTTCAAATAATTCTCCCCACTCTTCTTTCCCAACCAACCAACCAACCTAAACCGACTTCAACACCCAGCCAACCAACTATTGTCAATGCTTGAACACAGTCACGAGCAAAATTCTTCATTAACGCAGATCTTGCAAACACCAGACAAATATCACAACTTAAACAAGAAAGCCATGAATACGACAACGGTTAAGTGATGTTATGGCATATTTCAGAATTAGCCCAGTGGAAGTGAATTTAAGTCACACAGTGAAAAAGAGTGGACATTTTGAGATTCATTCAGAGTGATGATGAACTTTAAACGGGGCTAATTTGGGATGTCGCCAATGCAGCTATGCAAAACCATACAGACCAGCGATAGAAGACAGCCCGTTTTAAAAAAAAAATTTTTTAATACATTTTATTTCTTTTATATACACATAAACACAACATAACATACAGCATACACAGAGTTTATTAACATAAGGTATGGCTGTCTTAGCGCATACACACGCACATACCTAGACAAGACACAGACATAGACAGTAGGGTGGCCGGGTTGTTGAAAAGACAGGAGACATGGAAGGGGGTGGGGGGGGGGTTTAACTGAGGTTGGGGGAGGGGAGGGGGGGGGGTGGTAACTGAGGTTGGGAAAGGGGAGGGGGGGTAAGTGGGGACGGTGGTCACACTTTAGCCTCCAAGTATACATTGGGTTTAATTATCAGCATACTGTATAACATGTTATGAATAAATGGGTCAGGGGGTATCACATTCAAAAATGTTCATACGAAATCAATCAATACAATTATCCTATGGCATCAATGAAAAAAGTGTCTATATAAACACCAATCCTTTGCAAATTTACCATAATAATTATTTACACTAGCATTATACTTTTCGATCAAAAACCTTTGTTTAACAATTTTCACAAAAACATTTAGTGTTGGGACTGTCTTATTTAATTTGGCTCCAAATATACTTTGTTTGGCAAGGAGAATAAACAAATCAAAAACAGCATCCGTATGAAAGTTGTCTAAATACCCTAAAATGACAAGCTCTTTTGACAAATTCAAATTACTGCAATGTGTGAAATTTAGGCATAACCATTCTGTGAAATCAGACCAAAAAAGCTTAACTCTTGTGCACTCCCAAAACAAATGTTCTAAGGTTTCCTCTTCCTGTGTACAAAAGCTACATAGTGATGTGTCAGAAATTTTCATCAAAAATAACAGGCGTTGAGTGGGAAAAATTCTATGTAGTATTCTATATTGGAACCACCTCAGGTATGTGTCTTGTGTAGTTCGCCTTATTGTCAAAAACACCTTTCTAACATTTACATCAAAATTCAATAAATTAGACCATTTTTCCATGCACTGTAGATTGCCATCATTTTTCACAAGATGGGTATATATATGTTTTACTCCACCTTTAGCTATTTGTTTCCATACAACATCATCACCAATATGAAAAACATTGTTTAAAACTGCATCCAACTTTAATCTTTTATGATAATTCTTAACTGAGCGCATAACGCCCTCGAAAAAAACAAAATTCAGTTGTAAATTTGGATGTTTCAATTTAAAATCGTTATATGACAAAAACCCATCGGCTCTCATCAAGTGACCGACTGTAATAATGCCGTTTTCCATCCAATTCCTGTTAAAAATAACTTTTTTATCTATGCAAATATGTACATTATAATACAGACGCTCTGAAGCAAAATCACTCAAGGAGATGGGGACACATTTGCATGCAAAATGCTTATAATGTTTGAAAACATCTCTCCAGAAAGGATTCTGAACTCTTTGCATCAATATGTTTCCAAACTCACCTCCTCTCTTGTGAATGTTATGTACAAGTGGACACAGAGCTTGTAGAAGTTTAGTTACTTTTCCTTCACTACAAAGGACTCGCTGTAACCATGATATCTTCAGAGCTGACAAAAAGCATTTCAAATCCACCATTTTAAGCCCCCCCTCTTCAAACGACTGATATGCTGTTGTTCTCTTTATTCTATCTTTCTTACCATCCCATAGAAATGAAAAAATAACCTATTCAAATCAAACAAAAACTTATCATCAGGGTCTGGTAAACTCATAAACAGATGAGTTAACTTAGACAGCGCCAAACTCTTAATAACTGTTATTTTTCCAAAGGGGGTTACATTTCTTCTGGACCAGGACCTGAACAAATTCTCAATTTCTACCAATTTATGTTCATAATTAAGGGGTATAATGTCATCTAAGTTGACTGAAAAAACAATGCCAAGAACTTTAAATATTACAGGGTTCCAACTGAGCATAAGTTCCGGCATAAATTTAATATTACAATTTTTATGTGAGCCTATCCAGACTGCCGTGGTTTTCTCATAATTCATTTTCAGACCGGATATAGAGGCAAATTGCTTCAAAACGTTCATACATGCACAAAAAGATTGTTTTGAACCATCCAGAAACAGGGCGGTATCATCTGCAAACTGGGATATTAATATTTCATCATCTGCCACCTTTATACCTTTTATCTCTGTACTCTGGCGGATCATAATGGACAGAAATTCGGCACATATTAGATATAAATAAGGTGACAATGGATCTCCTTGTCTGGTACCTCTTTGTCCAGTGTGATGATGAGCTTTAAACGGGGCTAATTCGGGAAAACGCCAATGCAGCTATGCAAACCCATACAGACCAGCGATAGAAGACTGCCCGTTTTTGGCTGTACACTGCATCTTCCCTTCTGCGTTAAGCTCCATCTCCTCCCCTTTGCGAGTCGATTTCTTCTTCTGCACAGTTCATAAACAGACACAAGTCGCGTTAGGCGAACATACAATATTTAGTCAAGTAGCTGTCGAACTCACAGAATGAAACTGAACGCAACGCAACGCAGCAAGACCGTATACGAGTAGCATCGTCACTCCACCGCCCGTGGCAAAGGCAGTGCCCGTGGAATTGACAAGAAGAGCGGGGTATTCGTTGCGCTGAGAAGGATAGCACGCTTTTCTGTACCTCTCTTCGTTTTAACTTTCTGAGCGTGTTTTTAATCCAAACATATCATATCTATATATTTTTGGAATCAGGAACCGACAAGGAATAAGATGAAAGTGTTTTTAAATTGATTTCGAAAAAAAAATTTTGATAATAATTTTTATATATTTAATTTTCAGAGCTTGTTTTTAATCCGAATATAACATATTTATATGTTTTTGGAATCAGCAAATAATGGAGAATAAGATAAACGTAAATTTGGATCGTTTTATAAATTTTTATTTTTTTTTACAATTTTCAGATTTTTAATGACCAAAGTCATTAATTAATTTTTAAGCCACCAAGCTGAAATGCAATACCGAAGTCCGGGCTTCGTCGAAGATTACTTGACCAAAATTTCAACCAATTTGGTTGAAAAATGAGGGCGTGACAGTGCCGCCTCAACTTTCACGAAAAGCCGGATATGACGTCATCAAAGACATTTATCAAAAAAATGAAAACAACGTTCGGGGATTTCATACCCAGGAACTCTCATGTCAAATTTCATAAAGATCGGTCCAGTAGTTTAGTCTGAATCGCTCTACACACACACACACACACACGCACACACGCACGCACACACGCACATACACCACGACCCTCGTTTTGATTCCCCCTCGATGTTAAAATATTTAGTCAAAACTTGACTAAATATAAAAAGATGCAGACAACATACGCAGACACAAAGGTAGATTCGCAGACTATCTGTACCTGTCTGTCCACCACCTACAAAAAAGTCGCCGAAAAAAAGCTGGAAAAAGAAACACAACAAAATCACATAGCACAAAAAGTGAAACTGATTCAACTACTCAAAAGGGACACGAGCTTGATAAATAATGACAAATGCATTTATAATCGAACTTCTGCAAGTCCAGAATTCGATCAATATTAGTCAACAGTAGGCACAGGGCGAGGGATGGGAGAGGGGGGGGAGGGATAAAACAAAACCCCATGAAACATTAAACAGCTAACGAAAAGGTTATTTTAACAGATATATTTACAACAACAAAACTTACACTCGGTTCCGGTCCGGTTTAGCCACAGTCATCACTTCAACTCTAGCTATCATACAAACGAAGACATGCAATTCTACTGACCACTGCTTGCCAACTCTAAAGATGATTATAAATTACCCTAATCTGAATATTTCCGACAAAACAGGACATAATATTAAAATCTCTGTACTTGAATTAAAAACATTCCACGAACCAGAAAGAGTGTCGAGCGCAAAGGACGAAGCTTTACCAAGTCTGTGAGACATGTTCACTTTACTTGAACAAAGACTTGGATAGTCAAAAAGGAGAAGCCAAAAATATGTAGCGTTTTGCTCTTCCTAGTAGTTATTTTGTTGTTGTTGATCTTGTTGTGTTCACAGGTGAAATTCTTACAATTTGACGTTGTGTCGAGTGCATATGCTCTGTTTTTCGACCGCGAGGGGGCAACAGTGTTTATGCGCGAAAGAGATGCATGAGGAAAGGGTTAGTCTGCTATCGCCAGAAAACAACTGCATCAAAGCAAAAACTTGCATTAAAGGCACAGTAAGCCTCCCGTAAACCATCACAGATACTGTCAGGCTTTTACACACAGTACAAACACCCTTCCATTTGAACGCTCACCAAACGGGAACATCCTAGGTGCCCTACGTAAAGAGTGAGCAATTTTCAAAGAATTAATTTTGCGGATTGTGTCAGAGACAATCGGACCGTGGTGCGTTTTGGCGCTAGACCTAACTTTTAAAATCTAAATAATAAATTGACAGCTTGTTACACAAACATTCTTAAATCATAAAAGAATTCTTTTTTCACCAAGACAAGATCAGTACAATTCGAAGTTTTGAAAGTTTGAAAAAAGAAAAGCCCGGAAGCAGGGTCACGCAAGGTCGTGGTTCTCGTAGCAGACGACGGTTTATGTCTATCGCCAGTTCCTCTGAACAGTCAAAAGCCATCGCTAGAGTTCTTGTGAACCACAGCCGTTTGTTTTGTGCATAGTCAGAGGTACGTGCTATTGCAGATAAGCTCACAGCGAGTCGCATTCAAATTACTAACTGACGACTACATTGTGAAAAAGGGAAACTTGATCACACGGGTTCACGATGGCTCAGGGGTAAGATAAACCACGCAAAAATAAATTCTTTGAAAATTGCTCGCTCTTTACGGAGGGCACCAAGGATGTTCTCAAGCGGTGAGTGTTTAAATGAAAGGGTGTTTGTACTGTGTGTAAAAACCTGTCAGTATCTGTGATGGTTTACGGGAGGCTTACTGTGCCTTTAACGTTCAAGTTTATAACCCCATATCTAGGTCAGAATAGCTATTAACGCTATCGTGTATTCAGCGTAGCGGTGGAGTCCAATATTTTGACACGAACAAGTATAATACGTCTCGTCTTCGACTCGAACCAGCATAATATCAACCAAACTAGGGTCATTGTCGGTAAATTATCAAACCCTTGAAGTTTCAAAGCTCTAGCTTCAAAAACTCCTCAGGTAACGTCAATGTTAAGTTATTATGAGTCGAACATGACCCCTGTGACCCCAACACTTGACGAGGGTCAATCAAACTTAGGTCAAGTCGGGAGATTATTAAACCCTAGAAGTGTGCTAAGTCGGACGGACGGAAACGGATCGATACTAAGACTCACCCATTACTCGGGTGAGTCAAAAACAGTGAGAAAATAATGATATTGTCAACTTTCATGAAAAGAAGACTATTTGTTGTATCTTTTTGAAAGCTCGAGGGCTAGTTAAAGGTTATTTTCAGCAGGCTTATTAATGAATTACTGAAACCATCCTAACTCTTTTCTTCTATTTGATGAAGTTAGTCCATACAAGGAGGGGACATACACATACTTTGAGGTTTTTGTTTGCGCTAGAAGCTCGGGGCCAACACTGCCAAAAAAACAACAAATACAGTCTTAGCTGTCACATATAGCAATTTTTGTGTAATAACAGCTTTGTCTGTAGACAGAAACTTAAGCGTCAAATTTAGAGTGAACGCTGCCAAAAGTGTTAACAAAACTTGACTAAATATAAAAAGAGGAAACGCCTTCCAGTCTTATAGTTTGCGCATCCGCATGTGCAAGTTATCCAGAGAGGGTAAATGCAGCGAATGAAATTATTTTGAGCGATCTAGAATCGTTAGTTTGTCAGAACAGGAGGTGGTCCATATTAGGAACCGGTCCATGTTGTGGGGCCTTCCCCTATGTGTGTGTGCGTGTGGCACAGTGTGTGTGTGTGAGTGTGTGCGCGCGCGCACGTGTGTGTGTGTGTGTGTGTGTGTGTGTGTATGATTGTGTGTGCGCGCGTGTGTGTGTATGTGTGTGTGTGTATGCCTGCGTGTATGCCTGTATGTATGGCTGTGTGTGTGTATGCCTGTGTTTGTGTGTGTGTATGCCTGTGTGTATGCCCGTCTGTGTGTGTGTCTTTGTGTGTGTGTGTGTGTGTGTGCCTGTGTGTGTGTATGTGCCTGTGTGTGTGTGTGTGTGTGTGTGTGTGTGTGTGTGTGTGTGCAGGGGTGGATCCAGGGGGAGTTTCCGGGGTTTCCAGAAACCCCCACTAGCCTAAATAAAAGAAAGAAATTTTTTTTTTGAAAATAAAAACTGATGGCTCAGATTGCACCAGATTGCTCCATTTTCCTTGATTTTTACAACATTTTTCGGGGGGTCATGCCCCCGGACCCCCGTACGTGCCGGCCTTTGTCTTCTATGTGACGGTTTCGGAAAGTAGTTGGTAATTTGTTGGCTGAGGTTGCACCAGATCAGTCATTTGTCCATGTTTTTTCTCCAAAATGTTCTTCTTTAATTCATTTTTTGGAAGGTGTATTAAGGGAAGTTCCTTGGCTCAGATTGCTCCATTGTCCTTGTTTTTATCAACATTTTCCGAGGGGGGGGGGGGGGGGAGAGGGACATGCCCGCGGACCCCCCTAGAAAGGTTCGAACGCTTCGCGCTATCAACTAAACGCTTCGCGTCGTCGAATTGTCCCAAAAATAAATTTGGAACCCCCCCCCCCCTTAAAAATGATGTGATCCGTCCCTGCTTTGTGTGTGTATCTGTGTGTGCCTGTGTGTGTGTGATGTATATCGCTATGAGCTCTCATGATAAGGGGTGATTAATAAGTCTTCATTCTTCTTCTTTATGAACAAGGTTTCACTCAACGCACCGAGTGGACACTGCTGCAAGACGTCATCACTTCGTCTGTTCCACACGTCACAGATGTTGCGTCATCCTCAGCTGTGCCGGAGAGCCCTGACGTCTCTGTACGACACGTCAGAGTATCGTTAAGGGATGACGTATTTGCGCTGGCTACGGTCTTCTCTTCACGGTGACTGATACATTCTTTGACAAAGTCTTCTTCCTGGGTCAGGTCGATCTTCGCTGAAGAAGAGAAACAAAGTTAAGTAGACTGCTTAATAGACGATTTTCGAAAATATATCTATATATGTTCCACGCTTCTCATCGGCTGTATCCTGCGATCGGGACAAACAACTAACTCCGATGTGGATGCAATGCAGCGCGCGCGCGCAAATTTTGATATCATTTTCTTTCGAAAATCAGCGTTCAACGAGTTCAGACTTTGTTGCAGAAATGATTGCTGGCACGTAGGCACAACGCGTTTTGAGCATGGTTTTCATCGAGGTCACGTGGGTTAGGCTTGAGGTCTCGTGAGTTTTGGAGAATACACATGCTCAGCGAACACTTCCAGTGATCAGCAAGCTATCGGTGGCGATTCGTGGCTCCGATGATTATATTTTCGGATGTTGCATAGAATACACATCAGAGTTAGCTGTTCGTCCCGATCGCAGGATACAGCCGATCGGAAGTGTGGAACATGCTCCGGATGCTGTGAAAATGTTTGTCCGAGGTAAAGGGGCTCTTACTCTACCAGGCCGCTGAAAATCCTGACAAAGTTATTTTCGAAAAAATGTTTATTACAGGATGAACTTCTTGCGTTTTGGAAGTTTTTGTATTTTTCGATATATTGCAAGGCAAGGCAAAGAATGTATTTCAGGAAGCCCCATGGGACTGATGAACACTAGCACAAACAAACAGACAGAAGGACACACACTTACACAAGCACACACGATTGATATCGCATCCATAAGCACGACAAATGTACGGTATATTGGGCGGACTGATGGGAATGGTGGCGCTGGGATGGGATTTAAACATGATCAGCAGGTAAATAAACACTGTCTGCACTTACTTGTACTTGTAGTGACTGCAATGTCCACGCTAGCATCGTCATCTCCCAGGGTGAAATTTTCCTTCTGAACCGGGACGCTGTCGACCTTGACAATGACCTCGTAGTCACCCTTAAAGCCCCGCATGGACAAGGTGGAGGTAGAGTCGGACATTTTGAAGGTCTGATTGGTCGTCCACTCTTTCTTCGTCAGGCAAGCCCACCTTTCTCCGGACTCCACAATCTGGGCGGAACATTTGAAGGCAAATGAAGCATAATATATGCTATTTGAGCAGATCATAATCATACGCACGATACAGACAATACGGGAGGATATGTTAATGCCACTGGCATTGAAAGAAGGACTAATGCAATTATAATTTATATTCACCTAACTTTTGCGGAGAATCTCAAACAAACCTGCTAGAGCCAATCCTACAATAAGGATCAATCAGCGATCCGCTTTATAATAATTGTGTCGACTCCAGTTCCACAACATGGTAACATGAAGCACAGTACAGCAACCGTTTACGACGAGTTTGTTGGAATGAGGCCCGACGCCAGCTCAGGGTCTGGATAAGTCAAAGAATAATTCCAGAGTGTTCTGACATTGTACAAACACACAACTCATGTCATGCACTATATCACAATGTTCATCATCAAATTAAATAAGTTTACCGTCAGATCGTTTGAGTTGGGACCCAACACAAACTCATGGTCTGGATCCCTCATGGAACCATTCCAGAATCCCCACATAATCACACCCTTCAGAGCCTTATGGCCGAAGAAGGCCCGAATGGCGTCCTCTAGCCAATCAGCTCGTACGGCCTTGTCGGGCCAGCCAATGTCAAACTCTGTCATCATCAGGTCCAGGCCTGTCTGAGCAAGGCGGTCGAGTCTTTTCTGCAATGTTTTGTTAGAGAGATTAAGTGTTGATGATTGTTGTGGTGTATTGTGGTTTGGGTTGGTGGAGTGTGTGTGCGTGGGGTTGCCGATGAAGGTGGATTGGGTTGGGGTGGGGATGAGATGTGTGTGTGTGTGTGTGTGTGTGTGTGTGTGTGTGTGTGTGTGTGTGTGTGTGTGTGTGTGTGTGTGTACGTGTGTGTGCGCGCGCGTGTTATCTTTGTTTTGTTGAACAATTTACAAATCAAGGAATGATCGATGGAACAGTCAAAACAGACAAACTCACACACACACACACTCACGCACGCACACACACACACGCACGCACGCTGGTACACACACACTCACACACTTGTATGCATACATACGGAAAGGTAGACAAACCACTTACCCACATAGCTGTGGGATCTGGTTTGACGAAGTCCTTGGTGTGACCTTGAATGCCCAGACCCTCCAGAGGTACTCCTTCATTAAGGTACTCCATGGCCAGTTCATAATAATCCTGCAAAAATTAAGTTTTGTAACTGATGTCTTTTGCCGTTCGACGTTTTAGCATATTCATTTTAATCCTGACGGACGCTTTAATATATTCTATTTCAAAGGGGATTATCAAACAAGCACACACAAACACCACACAACCCCCCCCCCCCCACCACCACCAAACAACAACAAACAAGTCGGGTTTAGCACAATTGATATTAGTCAATCTGTCGAACTCACAGAATGAAAGTGAATGCACTGCATTTTTTTCACCAAGACGATAGCTTTGCCGACACTGCCCCGCTGATCGCTTGAAGTGACAGGCCAGTATAGCACAGTAGTGCTTGCAATTAACAGTTTCCTTTATTCTGTTTTATTTTCTGAGCTTGTTTTTAATCCAAACATAACATATCTATATGTTTTTGGATTCAGAAAATTATAAAGAATAAGATAAAACCACTTTTGATTTTTAATTAGAACTTTGAGATTTAAAATGGCCAAACTAATTCCTTAATTTTTCAGCTGCAAATTTGAAATGGAATCATATAGTCCGGGCTTCGTTGAAGATTGCTTGAAAATGTTTTCAATCAATTTGATCGAAAAATGAAGGCCTCAACTTTCACTAAAAAGCTGGATATGACTTCAAAAATATTTGTCAAAAAAATAAAAAAATAAACAGTTGGTCTGGGAATATCATTCGGAAAAATGTGTATGTAAAGTTTGGAATTCATGACGACCTTTCGTATAGTTTTTTGGGAATCACTCCACACAGACACCGCTATTTTCGTATCGATTCCCAGTCTATGTTAAAACTTGACAAAATGTTGTTGGGTTATTCTCCAGAGCTGTGTATTATTTTGTGACATGCATTTCCAGTCCTTTAAATGATTACAACGTATATTAAATGGCAACTAAAATGTAGTCTCTTTATTTTGTTCAGTAATACTCCAGTTAGATAATGATACGGACATGGTACACAAAACATAGCATCTTTTTTTTTCTTTTTCTTTTTAATTGTTAGTATTTAAATTCAAATCCATGTCACAACCTTTGGTTTCCATGTTAAGAAAGTGATGCACTTTAAACCCCTTGTAATTTACTGAACGCAGACAAACAAAACGTGGAATTATTTCCTATTCTTTCTCTGTAGGCCAAGGATACATATATATGGAACTAGTATTTATCCTACATTCGTGAGAGTCCACACATGAGATAACAATATCGTTCAAACCTCACGTGTGTATATCATGTATATGAGGTCGTGTCAAACTAGTCTGGCAGGAACCTGCTTTTTCACTGCTTATGATGTCAAAGTCACCCAGACAAACGTCATTATGGAAACACTTTTGCGCCTGCTGTTTTTGCTGGAATAGTTTTTAGAACTAACAGGTCACGCTACACTTTCTAAAGTGACGTTTCTGTGCTTTGACGTCAAAGATTGCACGAGACTTTGGAAGAGATCGAGGTTCCAAAGTAAGCGTCTTCGATTGCGGGACGTTTTGAGTAAAATACACGTAAGTACAGTATGTAGGATAAACAGAATACCACATGGCTTGCTGTGTCGTACCAGATTTACAAGCGTTGCTTTTTCAAATATTGAAAAGCCCGCTTTCGCTCGCAGATCAATGTTTAAAAAAGCAACTCGTGTAAATCTGGTTCGACACAGCAAGCCATGTAGTATTTTCTATTTATTAATGAAATCAGTTTATATGGTTAAAATGTCACAGTCAAGAAAAGAAATTTCACCTTGGTACACAGCTCGGGAGAACAACCCAATTACAAACGAATAAAACAAACAAAAAACAAAAACAAACCCCCCAAAAAACGAAAAAATAAATAATGTTTGTCAAAGACACAATGAATGAAAATCAAAATGATGAAACTTACCTATAAAACAACCATAACAAAAAGCAAAAAACAAAGACAGAACGAGATACAGAAAAAAAAATCAAAGAACGCAGAGCTCTACAGAAAGACAGACGCGAAGACAGATGCACACATGAACAGACATAACTGCACCGTCTCTATGTAATAATTATAGTGAAGGGAGGGTAGGGGGGCTAGAGGGTAAAATAAAGATATGATAGGAGTCACACTATGCTGACTGTTAGCAAATGATAACAGACATGTCGTGACATGTTTATTTATTTTTCATACATGCATGTTATCATTTTTAACAGTCAGCATATCAGAAATAACTGTTTTATTAACGTCTACATTTGACTAAGAGAAATTTCGAAGGGTAACACAGGCTGGCTTCTTGCTGTTGATCGAAGTAATGCCCATTCTGGACCGAAGACAGTAAATTATTGTTTAATATTACATGACAATATCATGCGAATAAAAAAGTCTTTGCTCTAACATTATATGATTATCTTCTTACGCGCCTGCAAATATTGCAACAGATCGACTGTTTCTCAAGTTTGAAACCCCTAAGAAACATTCTCCAAACGCCTGAGAAATATGAGATAATATCAAGTCTATATAAAACTGCATCAAGACGGACAGAGTGATTCAACTACGTTTCTTGAGATCTTGTCAGACTACACAGCTTTTCTTGCCCGTTGATAAAACATTGTTGAAACAGCCAAACGCAAGAGAAGTTGACCACATACATTATTGTCATTTCACATTGGCTCTATCTTGATCAAAAGACATCAGACATTTGGTTTAAATAAGATTTTATTCCGAGAGCATAGAGTTTCAACTAACAATGTGTTTCTAGTTTTATCCTGCTTTTAAGACACCAATATAAGCCGCAGGCTTGTCAGTGTTTTCACAACTACGAAGGTATACATTTCGTAAATACAGTATTAACAAAAGAATCAAACACTGTTTAAGATACAACAACCATTAATCTTGGAGTGGCTTGACCTCGACCTCGCCTTAAAGCATAACGGACCTAAGGCTATATCGTTAAACAATGTCACTCAGATTGTAATCGTAGATCTCCCTCCTGGCGTAATTTGCTGTTAGTTTGCACTTGAACTTTTACCCTCGACCCATACCTTACTAACCAACCCGCTCACTATCCAACCAACCAATTCACCTCGGTGCCGGCGCCCGAAGTGACGCAGGTGAAGTCGTTGAGGTAGAGCTTGGGACCGCCGTCCTCCTTTTTAGCCTGTCTGAAGGCGTCCTTGGTGATATTTGGGTCCTGCAGCCTCTCCTCGTAGTAGCTGCCGTGGAGGTGCTCGTTCTGGACGTCCCACTGGGCAGCTCTGAAACATCTTTCTTTCTTTATTTGGTGTTTAACGTCGTTTTCAACCACGAAGGTTATATCGCGACGACTCTGAAACATGAACGCGCTGAGGTGAGAAGTGGACAGCTAGGTGGGCATGCTTCGGCGTTAAACATAATGGATAAACATTGCTCAAATCTTTTCTGAAATCACATTGAATCTTTTATAATAATAATAATAATAACGGGCATTTATAAAGCGCCTTATCAGAAGTTCAAAGCGCGTGACAACAATACATGTATACAAAAATCATACAATCACTGTCAGATTCAAACAACACATCATGCACATCTCACATCCCCAGACTCTATAGGCCCTACTAAGGAACTATCCGTAATGTTGTTGGAACAAGTGAGTTTTCAAATTGGACTTAAAAGATGAAATGGATGGAGAGTGACGGAGAAGTTGAGCATCATCAGAAGAACGAAGGGTGCGAGAGGGAGACCAGTTCAGAAAGATATGCAGGTGCCGATTCAGAGATGATATTGTAGCAGAAGCAGGCAGCTTTATACCTAATACGTTCAGATACAGGAAGCCAGTGAAGTTCTTTCATGAGAGGAGTGCAGGGTTGTCGATGCTGTGCTCTGAAAATGAGACGTGCAGCAGAGTGTTGTACTTTTTGCAAGAGTTGGAGAGTGGAGTCAGGGCAGGCTATGAGAAGGGAGTTGCAGTAATCTAATCTGGACAGAATGAAGGATGTAACGAGAGTTTTAGTGGCATCAACAGTGAGAAATTTTCTTATGGAACCTATTCTTCTGATCTCAAAGTAACATGTCTGACAGACTTTTTTGATGTGTTGTTTCATTGAGAGGTGGGAGTCCATGATGAACCCAAGATTCCTAGCACTATCAGAGAGAGAAATGTCACTAGAACCTACTGTGATAGAGGCTGGAAGGGAAGTGGTCGAAGAGGAAGCTCCAGAGAAAAGAAGAAATTCAATCTTGTCATCATTTAACTTGAGCATATTGTTTGTCATCCATGATTTAATATCTGAAGTGCAGTTTTGGAGAGTGTGCGTCACCGCTTGGATTTCTGTAGGCTTGCATGCTTGTTGGAGTTGTGTGTCGTCTGCAAAGAGGTAGTGATTGACTGCGTGTTGCTTGATGACGGCAGAGAGAGGAGTGGTGTATAGTACAAATAAAACTGGGCCTAGAACTGATCCCTGGGGAACGCCGAAACAGAGAGGAGATGGAGGAGATGAGAGATTATTGACAGACACATACTGACTACGGCCCTGTAGATGAACTAAACCAGTGAAGAGCGGTAGAGTGAACGCCAAAAACAGATTCGAGACGAGAGAGCAGAACAGAGTGATCGATCGTATCGAACGCCGCTGAGTTATCCAAGAGAAGCAGAACTGATAGGTCATCATTATCCAGAGCAGAAAGAATGTCATTCACAACACGAAGCAAAACAGTCTCGGTGCTGTGGCCAGCCCTATACGCTGACTGAAGAGGGTTGCAGAGGTTGTTGGTTTCAAGGTGGGAGAGAAGCTGACTAAGCACTACTTTTTCCAGAATTTTAGAAATGAATGGCAAGTTGGAAACAGGCCTATAGTTTTTCAACTGATTTTTATCCAGAGATGGTTTCTTGATCAAAGGTTTAACTACTGCAGTTTTCAAGTCCATTGGCACAGTGCCAGAAGTGAGAGAAGAGTTGATTATGTTGGTTATGATGGGAAGAAAAAGGTCAAGGTTTTCATAAAACAAGTTGGTGGGGATGGGGTCTAGCTCACAAGACTTTGGCACTGTGTTCTTCAAGATCTTCAAAACAAACTGCTCAGATACAGGAGTGAAGCTATCCAATAAAGAACCAGAGAATTTCTTTCATATAACACGTCTAAAATGTTTTCTTTCCATCTTATGTTGATCCAATAGGGTTTTTTAATCAAGATTCGCCTCACTGATTTTGCTTTAAAAACAGTAACCGTTATGTTCGGGGTTAAAAATTCCAACCGTCTTACAATTGTGTTGAAGAGAAAGACCCCTGAACAATCCTCTGCATGCACTCCTAACTTACAAGCTACCACCATGCTGAACGGAAACCGCCACTCAGGATAAAAAGAGGTGTATAGTTTACCCTGATGGAACTTTACTGTGTCAGGAAGAGCTATCAACGACAGATCTTAGACCGGCACGGTTGGCCTGGTGGTAAGGCGTCCGCCCCGTGATCGGGAGGTCGTGGGTTCGAACCCCTGCCGGGTCATAGCCTACCTAAGACTTTAAAATTGGCAATCTAGTGGCTGCTCCGCCTGGCGTCTGGCATTATGGGGTTAGTGCTAGGACTGGTTGGTCCGGTGTCAGAATAATGTGACTGGGTGAGACATGAAGCCTGTGCTGCGACTTCTGTCTTGTGTGTGGCGCACGAGTGCAGCTCACAGCCTTCGTTTTGCGTTTTTGTTGCAGCTGAGTGCGTTTACAGTTCAAAAATCCTCCTATGGTAGTAAAACAAACCCAAAACAACCCAACGACGACATCTGTGAAGCCGACAGTTTCTTGTTCACGCGAGTGCATAAATTAACCTATTTATTACGTGGTGTTTGGTCGGAGTTCGATTCAACTGAGTGATTCCGGCCTCCATTGTGTTTTACACAAACTCATGATGACGTCTGACATAGTTTGCTAGTGACGTGTCTTTTTGTGCATGATGTGGTGATCTACCTGATCTAAATTTAGATCCAAAAATAGGTCAAGACCAGCCGGGTCCGAGTACGAAATTAATTCGTAAACAAATCGCAGTTCTTGACTCTTTGGGTGCAAGTCAATGAAACTTGGTAGTTCTTCTAACGGATAGCTGCCTGAGGTATGACTAAAAGCCCCAGGGGATCCGTGCACTTGGAGTTTGGTCGGCTGGGCGTTAAGCAAACAACGACGAGAGGAGATGAGAAGGAGGACGGAGAATAGAGAGTAGCGAGAGAGAGAGAGAGAGAGAGAGAGAGAGAGAGAGAGAGAGAGAGAGAGAGAGAGAGAGAGAGAGAGAGAGAGAGAGAGAGAGAGAGAGAGAGAGAGAGAGAGAGAGAGAGAGAACAAGAACAAGAACAAGAACAAGAACAATTCTTTATTTAACGAGAGTAATAGACTAAGCAGTGATCTGCTTTTTTACATCTGGCCCTCGCCCTAAAGAGGGACTAGTCTAAAATTGCTAAAGAATAGGCAAGTAAAGAAAACTACTTCTACATGATTATAATAAAATAAAAGTAAGAACATATAATCAATTTACATACAATACATTGCACGCACGCACAGACAGACAAAGTTTAGCATCGCATAGGCTACTCTTACGTGAGCCAAAAATTAATACTAACTTTAAAAGAAATAATGAGTGGCTGCTGACACCAGTTGATCATGTTTCAAAATCAAGGATAAGCCCTAAATTGTTCATAAAATAGCTAAAACTCTTCAGCTTCTGGGGGGCCCCCCAGACCCCCCAACCGGGCCTTGCCCATGTACCCCACAAGGGGTCTACCCCTGGACCCCAGGTTGTAACCCCTCCCCCCCCCCTCTGGCTTAACTGCTCCGACCCTGATGGTACATGTGATTCTGTATTTTTCTGCGGTTGATGTGGTTTCTTTTTTCCTCTGTTATTTTTTTCCTCCTGAGTTGATCGTTATCATTAAAACAAGACCCTCAGAGAGTACCTCCGTTGCTCCTTAAAATGGACTGTGAATAGTGTGTTGGCTGTGTTGACCGTAATAATTATTTTAAGAACCAGGCTGTTGCAGTCAGTTGACATGTTTCGCATATTGTAGGGTTACCAGGCTGCATAGGTAAAGTGGCTTGTATAACCTGACTATTCTGTTTCAAAACACTGTTTATATTTGTGTAGGTTGTAGTCATCATAACTCATCGAATTTTGCCATTTGTTTCAGAAAGGAGGTTAACCTACAACAAGATCGACGCTATGTCAGATATGCCTCAGCCACACAAATGTGTGTGTGAGGATTGCACAAGATCTCCTTCAAGGACAACTGCACCAACAACAAATACACAGTCATTTTATCTGTTTGCCTTCTTTTGAAAATTATACATGGAGTTGATATGATGCGTTAGTTTTAACTCTGTGTGCGTGCGCGTGTGTGTGTGTGTGTGTGACGGAGTGAGTGAGTTTGTGTTAGGCCAAAAAAAAAAAAGGTGTGGTTACGGTAACATAGCCCCAAAAAAATAGGGTAGGAAGGTAGGCACTCACTTTTTTTTTTTAAACTTTTTTTTCTAATGTGTTCAAATTAAACCTACTTGACAGAGAAATTAGTGTGCGACTCGGGCGCTTTCGCTTTTATTGCGTTTTCTGCACTCGTTTACTTGTTTTTGTGGTGTGTTTTTTGACAAATGTAATAAAAAGTTATAGGGTCGGCCCCAAAAAATAGGGTAGGTCGGGTTACCGTAACCACACCTATTTTTTTTTTAGGCCTTACTGTTTGTTGATTTCTTACGGGAGCCTTGAAGGCTTCGCCTCTTGTTTTAAAGAATAATACATTGTTAAAAAGCATCGGTTGTTGGTTTTAACAACCATTCTGGCGACAACAGATGTTTATTTAGACTTCATGAGATAAGACGTATATCTGGTCTTAAAAACGTTTGTGCTGCTAGTTTGCCGTAGGATTGTCGGAAGAGTGTTACAGAGACTGCTACCTGAATAGACTAAACTAGATTTGAATAGGTCAGTCCCAGGCAGAGGCATGTTCAGTCTCATCAATTGGCGTGAAGTTTTTAACGTGAATTTGGAAAATATGGTTTGAGGTACACATCCATGAATAATTTTATGCATAAGGGTACCTTTATTGTAACTTAGCCTTGCCTTCAGAGGAAGAATGCCTAAGTTCATGTAATCTAACTCAGATATGGTTGTTTTCTTTAATAAGACTACTTTAAGCGCTCGTTTATGTAATCTAATTTGTGGTTTGAATGAATTTTCACTTGCCGAGTCCCACAAGGTAGACGCGTAATCAATAACAGACTGAATATGAGCATTACAGAATAATTTCCTGGCTTCCAAATTCAGAGAGAGAGAGAGAGAGAGAGAGAGAGAGAGAGAGAGAGAGAGAGAGAGAGAGAGAGAGAGAGAGTGACAGAGATAGAGAGAGTGACAGAGAGAGAGAGTGACAGAGAGATGGATGGATGGATGTATGGTTTATTCATTAAGAACTTTCATGATGCAGACAATAGCATACACGTGTCAGACGACGAGGATATGGACACAAGACACTCACAAGACGAATGCATCAACGCATTTGGGAAAATTCTGATTGACTTCTGTCCGACTTTTATGTATGCTATTGTCTGCATAATGAAAGTTCAGGTTCCAGCTCCCTATTCGAGCATTGAGATCCCCTGCTACCATGAGGTAAGAGGTGTCCCCACTTCGTTGGATGTCAGAAGGAACTCCTTTAGATGGTGAATACTGCAATTTGTGTCTGATTTTTTTTATAATACGGGCTCTGGTAGGGAGGCACATACATAACTACAAAGATCAAGTCTTCGTCAATGCCCACACAAGCTTTGACTATTTTTAGGCAAGTCATATCTATCTATCTATATATCTATATTATATATATTATATCTATATCTATATACGGCTTGTGTGTGTGTGTGTGTCTGTCTGTCTGTCTGTCTGTCCGTCTGTCTGTGTGTGTGTTCGCGATGCACGGCCAAAGTTCTCGATGGATCTGCTTCAAATTTGGTGGGCATATTCATGTAGACCCCGGACACAATCTGGTCGATGAAAATTTTGAACACGTGCTCTAAGCGCGGCGCCGTGAACCGATTTTGGTTTTTCTGTTCATTCATTCAGATCTATTCCCAGTAACTCTTCCTTATCTTCTCCAGTGTTTTGCGCGTTTATCTCCCTTTCTTCGTGTGGCGTCAATCCCGTACGGTATTTGCAAGAATACTGAATGAGAAAGTTTGATCTTCCGATCACAGCTACGGTATCATCCTCAACTCAGGTCAAAATGAGTACGGCTCATTCTCTAAGATAACTGGCGATAGCCGTTGAGCGATGACTGATCAGAATGCTACGGTATGACAAGCAGCTTCAGATATTCCCGTTACTATTTTTAGAAGGTCACTGTCCACAACGCTTTCACCCGTTGTCCTCACTGTGAAAGTGCAAAGGTCGAATCTATTTATAGCCACGCGAAAAATCCACTGTCATCTATCTCTATACGGCTTCTGTGTGTGTGTGTGAGTGTGTGTGTGTGTGTATTTGTGTGTGTGTGTGTGTGGTGTGGTGTGTGTGTGTGTGTGTGTGTGTGTTTGCGTTGCGGTGAACCGCGGTGAATAAATACTCTGTTTCGCGATACGAATTACGAAAATAAACACTTTTTTGTTCGGCTCTACTTCTTCACTTCTTTCACTTCCGCCACACAAAAGCAACGCTTTTTTGCACAGCACTTTTCTGCACATGTAGTACATCTAAGTATTGCAATTCGTGTACAAAATCCCTCCCATCTTCAAAATATTGCCACTAATATATACTACCCCTCCCATCGTAAATATTCTGCATCAAATTTGGTGGGCATATTCAGGTGGACCCCGGGCACAAACTGGTGGATGACAATTTTCAACACGTGTCCCCTCTAAGCTGGCGAACTGCCACGCTGCATACTCTGTCTCGCGATTCACCCGGCGAAGCCGGGTATTCCTCTAGTTAGCATATAATACATTCCATGCTCTTTGTGGAAGATAACTGGCTGCTGTGTACCAGTACTGCTACACCTCCAGATCGTCTACCTCGCCTTGAGAGTTTTGAGAGAGAGAGAGAGATAGAGATAGAGAGAGAGAGACAGACAGAGAGACAGACACAGACATGCACAGACAGACAGACAGACAGACCAACAGACAGAGCGATAGACAGACCGACTGACAGACAGGCAGAAAAAAGAGAGCCAGCCGGCCAAACCGAGACAGAGTTACTGCTTTATATGTTAGTTGAGGCTGGAGAGGAGAAGATGAGTAAGAACATGCACGTCGTGACACCGGATGAAAGACAAGCAGAATGAATAAGGCAAACTCTCCGCAAGACAAGCAGTAGGTCAGATGCAAGATGGAGGACAACATACCGTCCCCCTTTGGTGAGATTCATCATGTAGGCGATGTGCTTGGAAATCTCTGGCTTCATCTCAGAATCATTTAGAGCAAGCACCCACGGCGGAATGTTCTTCTCTATGTCCCACAGGATGCTGTGAGCTCGCACCGTCTTTCTGCACGTGCATAGCGTAGCACTAAGACTTTATGTGCTGTACTGGTAATACAAGTTGGACGAGACTTATCTTAAAGGTGCATTCCTCGTCAAGCGTGTTCATCATTCGTGATCTGTTCAGACTTTTAAACAACGTGCGACACAGAGTTTTTGTGTTGTACCTGTAATACAAGTTGGACAAGGCTTAAATCAAGAAAGGTTAAACAATTGGAACGTTCAATCCAGGACAAAACCGAACATTCACAAAATCGTAAACCTATCGGATACACAAGAGACACAAATAAATGATGCTGCGACTGATGTTAGAATGTGACTGGGATGACTCCAAGATGGTGGAAGCAATGGTCATCCCAGCCACATTCTAAAATAAGTCACAGCATCATTTATTTTCGTCTGTTCCGTCTCTTAATTCTTTTTTCCACTTTAAAGGGCAATAGGTCGAGGTTCTTGTGAATTTTTGTTTTCGTACTGAAGTAGGGCAGAGATGACACGGACATTAACTTTTGTTTCTCTGTCAAGCTTTTCGAGTTTTCGTTTTTCAAGGTTCTTCGTAAAACATCCTCAGAAAACATGTTTTTGGTCCTTAAAAATGACACCATTTTGAAAACTGTTGACGCTGTTTTCTCAGAATTGTTTTCTTAACATTTGACACCGGGTGTCCAATGTTCATAAGACATTTTGAAATGATCGCTTTATTGCAAGAAAGAGATTGACGACGATAAATATACTTTGCACAATGATTATATGATGTTCAATTCAGCTACAAATGCTGAAAACCCAAAATACACTTTTGGACACAAATTTCGTGCCATTTCGTAATTTAACCTTTCTTGAGTTTTTTTGCTCTTTGCATAAACATAGTTCAAGCGAGAATTGCAAAAGGTGTTTGGTTTAAAATAAGTAAAATCCTATCCACACAAAAAAACAACGCAGTCCTGGTTCACCAATCGCGGTTTCTTGGTAGCTGCGAAGGGTCATTTAAGGCAAAATTGCGTTCTTTATATTTAGATTCTATGTATACGGTAGATGAAGAAAATCGGGACCATACCCGTTGGCCAGCAGAACGTCCGTGGCGTTTATTGCCCTTGAGAAATCGGGATCATACTGCAACACAGAACAACATGATTGTTTCACCAAGACAAGTAAAACCATAGGTTAACCGAAACACTAGTAGTCCGAGAAAGCGCTGGCGCGCTGGCTTAAGACGGGTCACGCTCGTCTCCGCGAAGCATGCGAACCTAGTACCTAACTATTAAATCTATTTTCTTTAATTGTCATGTGAACACATTTTTGAAGTAAACATAACATATCCATTTTTGGATTTAGAATGAGATAAGAAATACAATAGCATTTTTAAAATTCGATTTTAATGATAACTTCAATGAGCAAACGTTTTGACTAATTTTTCAGCGTCCGAACTGAAGTGCAATTCCATCGTGCGGACTGAGTTTATAACATGGTTTGACCAAAATTTCAATCCATTTGGTTGAAAAACGTGAGCGTGACAGGGCCGCCTCAACTTTCAATTAAAGCCGGATATAACATCACCTATACCTATATTGAAAAAATGGAGAGAAATAGGTCTGGGGACATCATTTGAGGAACTTGTGTGTGAAGTTTCATGACGATCTGCGATAGTTTTCTGGGAATCGCTCAACTCACACACATGCACACAAACACACACACACATACACCACAACCCTCGCCTTGATTCCTGGTCTATGTCAAAACATTAAGTCAAAACATTGACTTCATGTAAATTCACAAAAATTGAAAATATGTTTTTCTTGGATGTCTGTATCCTTATCTAACTGGAGTATAAATGATAAAAATAAAGAGAATACAATCTAGGTTCCATCAATAACAGGACTTTCTGAGAATGCATGTCACAAAATGGTACCCAGCTCCATAGAAAGACCTTTACAATAATAAGAAGAACTTCATTTAGTTTGTTTGCGTTGCTGCTATTGACTTTGAAACTGACACGCCGGCGGAAACGCCGGTAACGTGTGCGCAGAGAACAGCAAGCATGGGGAATCTCCTATTCTAAAAATAACCAACACTGGTAGCTGACGACCTTCTGCCAGTATCCCATGAATACCAGGGGAACATAAATAATTACCGGGCTGGTAGTTAAACGACATTTTGACTTTGTCGGACACAATTTTACGGACTTTTCAAGAATGAGAGCCCAAGAGTCTGCCCACAAAAGTGAAGAATGGACAATGACACCATAAACATAAGACGCATGACATGACGTCAAAACTAATGACGTGGTGAGGAGAGATGAAACTCGATTTGAAATAATAAAAAAAAAAATTTTACAAGCCCGTTATTCAAGATATAGAATACAGACTTATAATTCTTACCAAGAAACATCTTAACTACTTTTCATTTTAACAAATTCCACAGAGCATTATCAACTCAACCCCACCCCCTGCCCTCCTCTCCTTATTTTTTGTTTCTTTCTTTCCTCTTTTTGAAAGCGGACAAACACTCAAGTCCTTAATGGCTCAAAACCGTAGGACTTTTAATATTAATTTTAACGGAGAGATGAAGCAAAGTTTTGCCAACCCAGACGGGCAGGGGTCTGCGATGGCTTATAGGATATCTACTGTTAATCGCTGTTTTTAACGACTCCTTTCAGGTTTGGTTTTCCAAAAAATACACTATGACACGACTTAAGTGGCAAAGAACATGCCCTGAAATTTCCACCTCAGTCGGTGGAGCCATTTTGGAGCCTTTAGTCATCATACCACAGACAGACAGACAGACAGAAACGAGCATTATATATATTATAAGCTACAAACATAATGGGTTCCCTATCAAGCTTACTGGTGCTGTCCCTTCTGCGCCGAGCGGCTGCATTTCAGGGCTCTCACATATTTTGTACTGTGCGCCTTGAGTCGCCTTGTGGTGAGATATGTGCGCGATATAAATTCTCGTATTATTATTATTATTACTTTGAGACCATGTCTTGAACACACACACACACACACACACACACACACACACACACACACACACACACACACACACACACACACACACATATATATATACATACACACACAAATTGTGTCGCTACGCCCTCAATGCTCCGCTTCCCTCTCTCCCTTCATGAGAGTGGATTGAGGATGTTGAGGATGAAAGTCGCGCAATTCAATGCTTCTTATTCGAGCCTAGTTCCGCAAAGGTCTTACTTGCTGCTGTTGTCTGATACCAAGAGCACTTATTTCCATCCTTTTCTTAGACCCCTTCGTCAACACTCCTAAAATATAAACACTTCTTACCCTCTCGCCTTTGCTGAACTTCCACTTGTAGGCCTGCACGGTGGCCCAGTTGAACCAGCTGTTGTAAATACGCTCGTACTTCGTCTTGGGGGTCTGTCCCAGCTCGTACTCCTCTATCTTGGCTCCGAATGCAAACTTGTGTTTCTTCAGAGAAACCTGTCATGGAGAAAGTAACAAATAACACATCAATATAAATGTCCATTCTGTACAACCCAAATAGATTTGTATCTAACTGTTTTTCCCCACTGTAGGAAGATGAACCGATCGTGGAAGCACGTTGACAATCTGGTCTACATTCGATATAACACGCCAATTGTTTTAGATGTAACAGATGTGCTCATTTGTGTGCGAGACAAAGATGTTCTGACACAAGACATGTATAAGTACCTTAATCCTTTAATTTTAATTGGAAAAATGAGCATAAGTTAATGTAGATATGGAACCCCCATAGAAATGTTGTATATATTTCAAAGGCAACTGACACTTAGGGGCCTGTTATAACAAAAATTACAAATTACAAAAGTACAACCCATAGTCATTTTGATGGTTTGAATCTGATTTTGATTCGATGAGTAACGAGAGGTTATTGTAATAGTTACAAGGGCTGTTTGGCAGAATCAAGGTTGATTGAATACATGGATAAACTTGTATTAAAAGTAAAACAATAATCATGATTTTACACCACAAAAAAAACAAAAAAAGGGAAAATGACGACACAACGTGAGAGATTGGACAACCAAACGGAGATTTCTGTGGATGGTTCGCATAGTTTTCTTTTGTTTGACGGTAAAAAGAGAAGAGTTACATCACACACAAAAAATAAGTGGACATTTGTATTTAAAGATTTAAGAAGATATTAATTTTTTTATAATTGTTATTTTTTTGAAGACTTCGGATTAAATTGATTTAATAAAATTTCTTTTCTAAATCATAATTGTTTTAATTTTTTTCTCTGATTTGTTTAATTTTGATAGTAAAGTAATGACGGGCGAAGTGGCGCAGTGGAAAGACGTCGGCCTCCTTAATCGGAAGGTCGTGAGTTCGAATCCCGGCCGCGGCTGCCTGGTGGGTTAAGAGTGGAGAATTTTCCGATCTCCCAGGTCAACTTATGTGCGGACCTGCTAGTGCCTTATCCCCCTTCGTGTGTACACGCAAGCACAAGACCAAGTGCGCACGGAAAAGATCCTGTAATCCATGTCAGAGTTCGGTGGGTTATAGACACACGAAAATACCAAGCATGCATCCTCCTTTGCAAATTGGCAATTGATTCCAAGACATTATTTTGAGGTTCTTGGAAGCCAGCTGTGTTGCTTTAAATCAACTGCCAACCCGAAACAGTTTATTGGTCTGACCAGAGTTAAATCAAAATTTTGGCAACAAGTTTTAAAAATATGGATTGAGAACAGATATTTATTTCCTGTTCAAAAAGAAAGTATTTTTGATCAATGTTTGTGGAATAATGCAGATATTATTTTTAGAAAGAATGTGTTGTGTTTTGATAAATGGATTGAAGCCGGTGTGAATTGTGTACATAATGTATGGATAGACGAAAATATTGTGTCTTTTGAACATATTTGTGCCATTGTCGGATATAGTGCCACAAGGCTGTTTGAGTACAACGCTTTGCACACGGCCCTCTGTGCGCGAGCACTGCGAGACAACACAGTTAAAGAAGACGCGGGTGACGAGCCTCCTGCGACCTGTTTTCAGGGTTAATAACCCATAACCGAAGAAATTTCGTGCGATATTAACGCAATCCAAAGCCAGTGAACCCTGCTCTGTAAAATTTTGGTCCCACAAATATAACATTTGCATTGACGAAAAGTATTGGGTCCTGGCAAGTGCATGGACAAGCGAAGAAAGATTAAAGTTACTCCAATGGAAAATTTTACATAATATTTATCCCACAAATATTTTATTGCATAAAATGAAGTTAAAAGAAAATAGTTTATGTAGTCTTTGTAATGAAATGGATTATATTGAACACTTCTTTTGGAAATGTAGCATAATGAAATTGTTTTGGGAAAATGTTAGAAGATGTATATTTGTTAATACGGGAGAAAATATTATATTAACAGAAAAAGATGTATTGTTTGGTTATTCTCCAGAAGTGCAAACCCCCAATAAACAAAATTATTAATCATATTTTGCACATTTCAAAAATGTGTATCAGTAAGTATAGATATGGTAGGCCTATTAATATAAATGTGATGTTACTATTGTTAGGATATGAATTAGCGTTGAGATATTTCAGTATTGTGTAAATGTTGAAGGATGAGTGATGATACGTTGTAGACGGATGCTTGAATTTTTTTTATTAAAAGCCCCACAATGATGTGCTTGGCAAATTTAAAAAAAAAAAAAAATGTTGAAGTTCCACCAATGGGGATGGAGTGCCGTGACCCTGGTTAAGGTCAGCCCTTGTTTCTGCGGTGAATCAAAATTGCTACACACATTTTTTCTTATTCAATTCTGATTTGTCTTCTTCATCACTGTTCCACCATTTTTGGTGACTGGATGGCAATGTTTGTTGAAGCGATAACTCGTGGTCACGCTGTTTGGGAACAGTTGTGTGTCCTGACTGATATTATATAATAACAAAGTTTTCTGTGAAGCAAATTGTATGATATATATAGCGAAACATTGTTTCTTTTATGTGATGTTTTGTACAACATTTTGGTGAAGAAAATTGTATGATATAGCGAAACACTGTATCTATTAAAAAAAAAAAAAGTATGCATCCTCCGAAAGCGGCGTATGGCTGCCTAAATGGCGGGGTAAAAACGGTCATACACGTAAACCCCCACTCGTGCAAAAAAACACGAGTGTACGAGGGAGTTTCAGCCCATGAACGCAGAAGAAGAAGATAGTAAAGTAATAAAAAAGAAAAACTGAATAAATACAATGAAATAATATAAAATATACAAGAAGAAAAAATAGAACAGGGAAGAAAAGCAAGGATTACGTATGTTAAAGAATATAAATGTAAAATTTAGAAGTGTTTATGTTTGTGAAAAGAATTGATTATAAGTATAAGGTTCTATTTGTCTCATTATCTATTTTTCTAATTATACTTTGTCTTATTAAAGTTTGATATTTCCCTATGCGAGTCCTCATATCTCAGAAAAAAGCTGATTCCCACAGAAGAACAAAATAATACAAAACAAAATTAAATAACACACCGTCAAATCAGTAATGGGTTCTGGCAAGACCCTCGCCGAGGCCGCTAAATCTTCAGGGTCACATTTACACTTTACAACTCATTCATCGCCTTTGTGTTTTTGTTTTTTAATTTTAAGTGGGATATTGATGAGTGGTCATAAATTACTTTTTGTGTAACTCAGAAGCACTGGGATGATGTGCCTTGTGACCTGTATATATACATAATCTGGGCTTCGCAGGACAATGTCTTTTCTATTTTTGGCTAGCAGACAACACACACAAGTAAATTGCATGACATCTGCTTCAAACCATGGATCTCACCACCCAATTGGTTTTTTTTATATTGACAGTACATCTCTGATGCAAGATCCCAAAGAGGAATTGTTTAATTTATGGAACGTTAAAACATTGCCCAACCGAACCATTGCTTTGTTTTATTCTTGAGTTTGCAACGTTAGTAATCTTTTTTGTGTGCAAAATTAAAGGTCCACGTGAAGTTGTCTCGTTTTCCGCTTTGAAAACATGCATGCGAGAAGTGACTGAATGAGTATGTATGGGTGAGAAGGAGACCCATACAGATGAGAGACAGACTGTCAGAAGATCAAACAGACGAACAAGATAGACAAGTGCATCTACCTCTACAGCTACTTTGCTGGCCGTCACTCCAGATGGTATGGTCACACTGCAACAAAGAAACAAGTCGCGTAAGGCGAAATTACTACATTTAGTCAAGCTGTGGAACTCACAGAATGAAACTGAACGCACTGTATTGTTTCACAATGACCGTAGTCCGTAGAAGGCAGTGAAATTGACGAGCCTGTTTAGCGCGGTAGCGGTTGCGCTGTGCTGCATAGCACGCTTTTCTGTACCTCTCTTCGTTAATTTTCAGAGCTTGTTTTTAATCCGAATATGACATATTTATATGTTTTTGGAATCAGAAAATGATGAATAATAAGATGAACGTAATTTTAGATCGTTTTATAAAAAAATAATTTTAATTACAATTTTTCAGATTTTAAATGACCAAAGTGATTAATTAATTTGTATGCCTCCATGCTGAAATGCAATACCAAAGTCCGCCCTTCGTCGAAGATTGCTTGGCCAAAATTTCAATCAATTTTATTAACAAATGAGGGTGTGACAGTGCCGCCTCAACTTTTACAAAAAGCCGGATATGACGTCATCAAAAACATTTATCGAAAAAATGAAAAAACGTCTTGGGATATCATACCCAGGAACTCTCTTGTCAAATTTCATAAAGATCGGTCCAGTAGTTTACTCTGAATCGCTCTACACACACACACACACACACACACACACACACACACACACACACACACACACACACACACACACACACACACACACACACACACACACCAGGGCCGGACTAGGCTAAGAGGAGGGGGGGGTTGCCAGTGAAGCTGATGGGTAGGTCATATTCTGAGATAGCAAAATGGTCGCTCCTTGCATGAAACGGCATAAAATAAACAATAATAAAAAATGTTTTAAATAAGTGAGGTACATGTTTAGGCTAGGGGGGAGGGGGGGTGGGTTGCGCAACCCCCATAACCCCCCCGATAGTCCGGTCCTGCACACACACACACACACACACACACACACATACACCACGACCCTCGTCTCGATTCCCCCTCTATGTTAAAACATTTAGTCAAATGTAAAAACCATAAGATCGACCGGTATACAGGACATACGGTATAACTTTGCACACACAAAACTCTAATCAGTTTTAAAAACAAATCTCAAGGAAGACTCACGCTTGTTTTGAAGATTAGTATTCTAACTCTCACTCTCTTTCTCTCTGTTTTTCACTCTCTCAGTCTTTCTTTCTCTCTCTCTCAGACTCTTTCTCTTTCTAGGTTCTTCTTTGCTGCTGGTCGCAAAAAAAGGGAATCGGAGGTAACAATTAACAATAAACAAGAAGGGCAAAGCCCATACGACTCACATGCTTTACACATTTTTCCTACCAAAATACATGTGACCTTGACCCAAGGTCAAGGTCATCCAAGGTCATGCAACACAAAGCTGTTAATTCAAGACATAGGAAGTACAATGGTGCTTATTGGCTCTTTCTACCATGAGATATGGTCACTTTTAGTGGTTCACTACCTTATTTTGGTCACATTTCATAAGGGTCAAAGTGACCTTGACCTTGATCATATGTGACCGAATGTGTCTCATGATGAAAGCATAACATGTGCCCCACATAATTTTTAAGTTTGAAACAGTTATCTTCCATAGTTCAGGGTCAAGGTCACTTCAAAATATGTATACAATCCAACTTTGAAGAGCTCCTGTGACCTTGACCTTGAAGCAAGGTAAACCAAACTGGTATCAAAAGATGGGGCTTACTTTGCCCTATATATCATATATAGGTGAGGTATTGAATCTCAAAAACTTCAGAGAAAATGGGAAAAATATGAAAAATAGCTGTTTTTTAGGCAACATTTATGGCCCCTGCGACCTTGACCTTAAAGCAAGGTCAAGATGCTATGTATGTTTTTTGGGGCCTTGTCATCATACACCATCTTGCCAAATTTGGTACTGATAGACTGAATAGTGTCCAAGAAATATCCAACGTTAAAGTTTTCCGGACGGACGGACGGACGTCCGGACGTCCGGACGGACGGACGGACGGACGGACGACTCGGGTGAGTACATAGACTCACTTTTGCTTCGCATGTGAGTCAAAAAGCAGCTTTAAGCTTATCAATTGGATTATTTATTCTCCACATGTATCCTTTTTAAACACAAAGGTATAAAAGCTGTTTGGACATCCACCGCGGCAGGGTACTTTTGAACATTACCAGTGCTTAACCACGATATTCATTTTAACCCGTCGCGATATAACCCTTCGTGGTTGAAAACGACGTTAAACACCAAATAAAGAAAGAAATTCATTTTAACTTTCTGAGCTTGTTTATGACCCAAACATAACATATCTATATGATTTTGGAATGAGAAAACGATGACGAACAATATGAAATCATTTGTAGATATATTACTAAAATGTAAATGTTAAGTAGAATGTTCATAATTTTTAATGACCAAACTCATTAATTAATTGTGAAGATTGCAAGCTGAAATACAATCTCATTGTCCGGGCATCGTCGACGATTGTTTGATAAAATTACAAAAATGAGGGTGTGACAGTGCCCTTCAACTTTCACAAAAAGCCGGATGTGATATGACGTCATCAAAAACGTTTATCGAAAAAAATGAAAAAAACAAGTCTGGGGATATTATTTTTAGGAACTGTGATGTGAAGTTTAATTGAGAACGGTCTGAATCGCTCTACACATGCACACACTTTGTCAAATAATTTCAACATAACTCATGTTTCGCGCGTGACACGGAATTTTCATTGTTGATTAGATGCATTTTAGGTTTGAATATGGTTGCTTTTGTGTTCAAATATTAATACCTACAGTAATGAGCTCTTTATAGCAGTATTCCTTTCCCCCATCTGACAGAGTGGATTTCTTTGAGAACAAAATAAACGCACGTTTCAGAATGTAACACAGCATGAAACGTGCGTTATGGTCAGTTCAGGTCTGTTGTTCTCTTACCATTGCTTGTCTTAGCTGAATTTAAAATGTTGTCTGGTGCATTTGAATATTTGCACTCCTCAGATAACCCTGTTTCAGTTGGAGACAAACCTCTGCTGTAAAACAGCTTCCAGTAAAAAGAGCAAGGGTATAACCATTCCCGTTATTAGTCGACATATTTGTGTGACACGCGAGTTTAATTGACCTATAAAAACTATATGACACATTCTTTTTTTCAATGCAGTGCTTCCACTGCTTCTTGGGTGTGATTGAAGTTGACTTTTACTCATCTAGTATGAAAACGTACACAAAATTAAGGAAAGTATGGTTAAACTTAAGCGAACCCCCTTTTGTGAACAACAGCAAAGAAGAACCCTTCTCTCGCAGTCACTGTCTCCCTCTCTTTGTGTGTCTCTCTCTCAGTTTCTTTGTCTCTCTCTCTTTGATCTCTCTCTCTCTCGGTCTCTCTCTCTCTCTCTATATATATATATATCTCTCTCTCTCTCTCTCTCTCCATCTCTCTCTCTCTCTCTCTCAGTCCCTATTTCTGCTTGTCTGTCTCTGTCTCTAACTGTCTCTGTGTGTCGATCTGTCTATCTATCTGTCTCCTTCTCTTCCCCCTCCCCTCTTACCCCCTACCCCACTTCTTGATGGACTGAGACCTTAAGTTAGCCCAGAAGAAATGAAAAGTTGGGTTGTTGAAAGACCGGTTGCCCAGGAGAAGGTGCAAGGACGACAGGATATAATCATAAGCTTCTCACCTCAAGGTGATGTTGGCCTTCCTGAACTTATCAATGTTGGCGTCAGCCTCCTTGCGCCACTTGGAGTTCTCCTCCACCTCATAGAACTTTAAGTCGTCCAGCAGGAAGTCCACGCCGGCGTCAGGGCCACGGAAGCTGATCATGGCGTTGCTGGGTTCTGTCCAGAGTGAACAAAGATACAGTGGAACCTCTCCCCTTTGCAGACCTCAAAAGTCTGAGAAAACCAAGCCTTAACAATTATATGATCATTAAAACAAGGATATTGCTATTTCATATGTTACGTGGATTTCCATTGGTCAATTGGGCAAAACTGAGCTCATTGTAAAAGTGATATCGACGACATTTCCGTCGATATCAGTTTTGATATCGACGACCTCTTTATTGCTTCCCCACTTAAAAAAAAAACACCTAAATTTAAAAACAAACAAATATATATGAAAATGTAATGATCCCAGAATTTAGTTGAGCAAGTGACTAAAGACTTTTTGAAAAAAAGACATTTTTAAATACTGAAAATTACAAGAAAAGAGTGAACAAAAAGAAATAATAATCAGAGGGAGGGATATGGATCAGCCAAAACTGAGACAAATACTTTCGTAATTTCTTTACAGTAAATACAAAATGTCCAGAGAATTAGCAATATATCTAACATTGACTGACTGTGTGATGATATCTTCTGCTATTGGTCTATTTCGACAGTGATATCAAAATCTCGACCTCCGGTCTCGATTTTGATATCACTGTCTCAACAGACCATAGCAGAAGATATCATCACACAGTCCGTCAATATTGGGTAATATTTCTTTCCCCAAAATAGTACTGCGTTTCTAAGCGCCTTTAGATAGAGAAAACCTTAACAAACAAAAAACACTCACACACAACGAAACACATACAGAAATATAGCTATTCTCATGGACACGTGGGGGAATTCGGGGGCTGTGATTGGATGGTCTCTTCCGATCATCAAAGCATAATGCTACGGAAGTCGGCCATTTTTGCCTATATCGAAAAGCTTATTGGCAATAACAAAGGCGCATGGTTCCGGTTTACCCATCTGTACCACACGATGTTTCAATCCGGCGACAACAGCATACACTGACAACTTGAAATTCTTCTCGGGAATGTTTTTTAGCTTTACAAATGTCGATAGCATACCCTTTTCTGCTAACTTCCCGATGAAACAGGACTAAACCAATTATTTTCTGTCCCTAAACACCACAAAATGCCCAAAGTCGAAAGATGTAGCACAAACAGGGGAGTAAAACGGAACAGCCGTTTTTGTGTGCCTGTGTGAGCTCAGACTGACACAAACGTTCGTATTCGGCTTTTCTTATCTCGTAGCTCCACACTAAATACCCCACTTCCCCTCTGAAGTATTGATGTCCAACCCATGGCACTAACATTGATGTAGTCGTTTATAACTGAGGTTGAAAAATTCGCTTCATGACGAGACAAGTATAAATGCCATTCACCCAAACTGAAAACTTTGCTCCCGTCTGCTCGCGTTGTACGGATTAGCTGTTCTCTTCTCCTCCCCTTGTTGCATCCTAGTTCTTCAGTTGTTTCTAGTTTTCCGTTTATGTTGTGTTTTGGTCTTCTTCATAAGTAGTCTTGTTCAAAATTTAAAAAAACTCAAACTTCTTTTTGTTGTATACGAATGAACTAATAAAAAGTCGCGTAAGGCGAAATTACTACATTTAGTCAAGCTGTGGAACTCACAGAATGAAACTGAACGCACTGCATTTTTTCACAATGACCGTAGTCTGCCGCTTGTGCAAAACGGAGTGAAACTGACGAGCCTGTTCAGCGCGGTAGTGGTTTCGCTGTGCTGCATAGCACGCTTTTCTGTACCTCTCTTCGTTTTAACTTTCTGAGCGTGTTTTTAATCCAAACATATCATATCTATATGTTTTTGGAATCAGGAACCGACAAGAAATAAGATGACATTGTTTTTAAATCGATTTCGGAAATTTAATTTTGATCATAATTTTTATATTTTTAATTTTCAGAGCTTGTTTTTAATCCAAATATAACATATGTATATGTTTTTGGAATCAAGAAATGATGGAGAATAAGATGAACGTAAATTTGGATCGTTTTATATAAAAAAAAAATTATTACAATTTTCAGAATTTTAATGACCATGCAAAGTCATTAATTAATTTTTAAGCCACCAAGCTGAAATGCAATACCGAAGTCCGGCCTTTGTCGAAGATTGCTTTACACAAATTTCAATCAATTTGATTGAAAAATAAGGGTGTGACAGTGCCGCCTCAACTTTTATAAAAAGCCGGATATGACGTCATCAAAAGTATTTATCGAAAAAAAGACGGGGATATCATTCCCAGGAACTCTCATGTCAAATTTCATAAAGATCGGTCCAGTAGTTTGGTCTGAATCGCTCTACACACACACACGCACAGACAGACAGACACACACACATACACCACGACCCTCGTCTCGATTCCCCCTCTATGTTAAAACATTTAGTCAAAACTTGACTAAATGTAAAAAGCTGTTTAACAGCTGTGTTGTCAAATCGAGTTTTTTTCCAACGTCAGTGTAGCGCCTGCGCAAAACTAATGCGCATAAGAAACGGCGTCTGCTATCAAAACCTGAGATCAAAGCATCGACGCAAAAACTCGTCGGCATAAAGCTAGGATTCCATTCTTACGGCTGCGGTGCGGCTCCGGCGACGGCAGCGGCGACGGCAATTTGAAAAACATTGATGAAAGAAGGGATGACCCCATTCACACGGGTGCGGTACGGCGACGGCGACGGCGACGGCCCGGCGTGCGTGCGTTTTTTCAAGAAAGCTCCATGCAGCTTTCTGGACTGCCGTCGCCGGACGCCGTCTGGTATTTTGTGGGCGTGTCTCTTTTCCCGCGTTTTTCTCAGAGCCTTTCCGAGCACAAAGAGACGAAAATACTGCTGAAATCTTTCGCCATCGAGTTGCAGTTCTTGAACAAGATGGTGATAGGTTCCAAACTGCCGTCTTTTCTCCAAAATGGCATGCACCCACCAGCGATGTCGTCTCTTTTGGCGTTTTTTCATTTGGCGGTACGCTAATAATATTAACATAAATTGTTCTTCATTATGAATGACAGTTTGCATGAGACGAGACCAATGTGGAGCCATGGCGGCATTGGCGGGAAGAGAACATATCCGGACGACGTCGCCGTTATATACGGTTCACGACGATGCGTTTTTCTCGCCAGAGCCGGATGCCGTTGCCGTCGCCGGAGCCGGAGCCGCACCCCAGCCGTAAGAATGGAATCCTAGCTTTATACTTGTCTCGTCTAAATATCGGACCCTATTGCTACGCTGTAAACACAATGGCTGTTAATAATACATTTGTACACAAGGCAAAAATTCATTCTTAAAAACACTCAAGAAACAACTAGCGGATTGCAGGGAGACTATTTAAAATCAACTGATACAGCGCAGCCCCCAATCGGAAAACATTTGGTCTTGAAAAAGCTGTTTCTTAATATGCAGTAAAATGTACAGAGGTCATGACAAGATATATGTGAAAAGTCAAGGTCTTATCAAGGGGAGGACTTAATTTAAGGAATCTGGCAAGGGGGTTACTACTTTATTGCTCGATGCCATCAAAGCACAACGAAAAGGGACAACCAAAGGGCATGCACGTGGTTACGTCGTGTATAAATGTACCAAGTCAGATGTGACAACCAAACGGCATGCAGATGGTTACGTCATGTATAAATGTACGAAGTCAGAGTCAAGCCATTTGCAGGGATGTCGTTTGGTGTCGGGTTCCGGTGGAACGCCGAAACGTATTTAAACTCGCCGTAAACTCGTCGTAAGCTTAGCCGCCATTTCGTCAGATTTGCCCAACCTCTCAGGGTGAGGGGAAAGGTGACGCCAAGCACTGCCTTAGAACAATAACAAAAACTGCGGAGAATTTCTGAAACTTTGATAGCCATTCTTTGTGGCCTTTTGACAAATAAAATGAATCTTATAGCCTTATCGCAACATCCCGAAGCTGTGTTGTCAAATCGAGTTTTTTTCCAACGTCAGTGTAGCGCCTGCGCAAAACTAATGCGCATAAGAAACGGCGTCTGCTATTAAAACCTGAGATCAACGCATCGACGCAAAAACTCGTCGGCATTATACTTGTCTCGTCTAAATATCGGACCCTATTGCTACGCTGTAAACACAATGGCTGTTAATAATACATTTGTACACAAGGCAAAAATTCATTCTTAAAAACACTCAAGAAACAACTAGCGGATTGCAGGGAGACTATTTAAAATCAACTGATACAGCGCAGCCCCCAATCGGAAAACATTTGGTCTTGAAAAAGCTGTTTCTTAATATGCAGTAAAATGTACAGAGGTCATGACAAGATATATGTGAAAAGTCAAGGTCTTATCAAGGGGAGGACTTAATTTAAGGAATCTGGCAAGGGGGTTACTACTTTATTGCTCGATGCCATCAAAGCACGACGAAAAGGGACAACCAAAGGGCATGCACGTGGTTACGTCGTGTATAAATGTACCAAGTCAGATGTGACAACCAAACGGCATGCAGATGGTTACGTCATGTATAAATGTACGAAGTCAGAGTCAAGCCATTTGCAGGGATGTCGTTTGGTGTCGGGTTCCGGTGGAACGCCGAAACGTATTTAAACTCGCCGTAAACTCGTCGTAAGCTTAGCCGCCATTTCGTCAGATTTGCCCAACCTCTCAGGGTGAGGGGAAAGGTGACGCCAAGCACTGCCTTAGAACAATAACAAAAACTGCGGAGAATTTCTGAAACTTTGATAGCCATTCTTTGTGGCCTTTTGACAAATAAAATGAATCTTATAGCCTTATCGCAACATCCCTGCGTTAAACATTGTTTTTTTGTATGTTAGTCACCGTAAACTGGAAGGGAAAACACCATCGCCGGTAATTTAACTCCTTTATAAAAGAAACCACCAAAATCATCTGATGCGATCTTTTATACTATGTGTTACAAGATTTGGGAAGAATTTATTCTTGAGGAACTGCAATGCGAGATAAGACGTACAGTCTTCTTAAGTGACAACGGCATGTTCACTGCCATCAGCCAATGAGTGGACACAGGACACTGACCATGGTACAGGGCGACCCCCATAAAAATGCACCCCCCAAAAATGGTATTAACTTCTACATATGTTGTCTGAATCCCTTCATATTTGGGGTACATTAACTTCAGCCTTGCGACTCTTCCACAAAATGACAATTATATAGATCAAATATTTCTGACTTTTGTGCACTATCAAACAAAGTTGCCAAATGAAAGAATGAACTAAAGAGTATGAGGTTTGACATTGAGCAGTAGCCAAACTAACCCGCTTCAAGTCCTCCAGATTGTTACCCTTGGGTTAAAAGGCGACTTGCCCTATCGGCCTGCGCCGCCAAATTGCGCGATTAATCTGCGTTTACTTGCGTGGCCTTGCAAGATCTGCCGCAAAATGCGGGCATGTCTGGATAGCTCTGTGAGAGGTTGCGTTTCAATGCGGACACTTCGCCTTGAAAATTGTGAATGTTCAATGTGAACAGTGTGCTGCAGCAATGATAGCCGCGAGAATAATCCTTCAAGTTCGTTCAAAGTACCCAAGCATGGCCCGTGCACAAAGGAAAGGCGATCGAGGTTTAAAAAAAAAAAGTATTTCAACACAAGACACCAGCGCTTGTGAGAGCAAAACGTTTGCCCGCAGGGAAGTGAACCTTCCTTATCTTTCGCACCGGAGAGCTATTCAAGCGGGGTATTGTGCAAGTTGGCTATTCGAATGACATAGTATTGAGGTCTAACGAATGACGTCTCACAACGTGCGCGGTCGTCCTTGGCGGTCAAGAAAGCCGCCGCGATCATTGCGCAGACGACACTTCTAAACCGCCAATATTTTTTGTGCGCATCACGTGCTCCACATAAATCGGCCGTAAACGAAGCAATTGGGAAACCTGGATACCTTAATCAACATTAGACAATCAGTGACTTGAATATAGCAGTTCATGGCATTTCCCATGGATGAATGCGTTCATGACATTGATGAAGTTTGCGCGACATTGCGCAAGTGTAACTTTAAATCAAAGGGGTTAATTGTTCCAGTCATTTGAGTTTAGCAAATATTTTCATAGTTATTGTTCTTGAATGTCAGCTCGTCCACAACCATTCTGCAACGTTTCGAGTCTTGAGGTAAAATAGTCCACCATTTACCTTTTCTCAAAAATGTGTTCCAAATCATACCTCCGAAATTGTCAATTGCACGAAAGCTTTCCTGTCCAGGGATTACCCTGAACCTAGCTGTAACTGCTTTCTTCAGGTCACAGATGATCTAGGGGTAAAGGGGGTGTTTTTGTATACTCAAACAGTCAAATAATCCAAAAGGTAAAAGTCATGACGGTTTAAATCCGGTAAGTATTGCTACCGCTCAATGTCAAACCTCCTTTGTTGAGTAGCTCACCGAATTTGAAAACTTGTTTTGACATTGCACAAAAGTCAGACCATTTGATCTACAAAATTATTACTTTGTGGAAGGGTAATGCATAGGCTGAACTTTATGTCCCAAAATATCAAGTAACTCGGTTAACAGATGTTGTAAAGTTATTAGCTTTTTTTAGGGTTGCATTTTTGGGGGGTCACCCTGTATCTGACACAACTGACCTTTCATCGGGGCCTCGATGGATCCATTGACCCTTATCCAGCCTTGGTCTTTGGTCACAAACGCCCTGAACGCTATGATGTAACTTTGCTTACGAGCTGAAAAGAAACCAACGAATCCAATGCGAAGTTTTTGAAGTATGGGAAGGATTAAAAGAAAAATAACAAGAACAACACTTTTTATCTGAATTCTGAACTTATTAATTCATTAACAATTTGATGCTGGGCTTTTGTAAAGTAGCGGCTACAGTTGTGTGGAAAGCCGCATTGCTTGGCAATATGATAGATGCAATGCTGCGTTCAATGTCACACACAACTTAAAAGAAAGACAGACAGAAATTGAGAAAAAAACTCACGAAACATGGGAAAAAGTAAAGATATTCACCCATCCATTCTTCCACCCAAACCATTCAAACTCTTGGGACCAACCAGTCACTTACTATACGAGACGATTATGCACACTGATACAGACGTATAGAGAAACAGAGACAGAGGGGGACACACACACACACACACACACACACACACACACACACACACACACGCACACACACACACACACACACACACACACAACCACACACACACACACACACATAGACACTACAGTAAGAATCATGCGCAACAAAGTAAAACATCCCCCCCCGAAAAAAGAGAAAAAAAAGCAGCAAATTAAAACACAATGAACTTCAATAGAGACCAGACACAATAAGCAGATCTAAACGTTACAACTGACTCTGATCAGGTAAGTTCATCTGAACGACGACTTTGTAATGCTGCCAGATTGTGCCGTTTATCTCGTTGAGCAGCTTGGCATAAGCTTCGAAATAGTAATGGCCGCCCTTCTTTAAAACGACACTCTGCGACGGTCCCTTCACATCACGGTCCCTGCAGGCAGAAATAGATGCAACTGTAATAAGGACAAAACTGGAGAGAGAGAAAAATACCACGATGACAAAACAATAGTCCCTGAACCTGACCGTGAATAGCGAATGCACACACACTTTTTTGGCCTTGCCAACCACAAAAGGCGTTTCTGAGTGAATACATTTCTTCTTGAATTATTATTTACTATTTCGAGAATCTGTGATGACGATGAAAACAATCCTGATATTGCGTTCGGCCACAGCTTGAGGACAGTTCCACTAAATCTCCGTGTGTCAGAGAACGCTTGCGCATCTCGTGAGAAAAGTGAACTGTTAAACTTTTATGACATCAAGAGCTTTAAAGTCATAATCCTCCCCCTGTGAACTGTTCGGTTCACCATCTCAGATGAGGACGTACTTTTACGTGGAATCACACCCTCCCTCCACTTGGTATCACATCAAAATTAAAAACTGTGACTGCTTGCTGTGATGAGTTTCAGGGGGGGATAAATTAGTATCTTAAAATAATAATAATTGTCAGTAAGTACTGGTGTCACATGACTGATGTGAACCAGTTGATTGGCTAATGACGATGCGCTAAAACTGTTAGCGCACTCTTGGAGTGCGCTAACTTTTCCACAGAGCGTATTCTTGCGCCCTTTGCCTAAGCAAGACTGTGCTCTCATCCTCAGAATTAATTAATGACATGTAGCTTATATTCTCCACAATACCAAATGACCATAAATTCCCTGCTTCTCAATTAAAGCAGAAGTGGTTTTTTTTCTGACAGATTGCATGTGCCTGTGCCAGTGCCAGTGATCTAAAAAAAAATGGAAGCCGCTGTGTTTCATCTAATTTTCGCCGACTTGCATAGATTCTTCTCATATGCCGTGTTAGTGGCATGTAGCTTATCATCCACATTACCAAATGATGAGTTAGTATACAATTCCCAGCGGCTAACAGAAAACACAAGTGTTATTCCGATAACGTACCAGCAAGACCAGTTTGGAAGACTGACTCGATCGACTCTGTAGCAGACAACACAGAAATACGACTACATCAGTTCAGTAAATGAATGGTTTCAGAATTATTATTTCAAAGCAAGAACAATCGTAATCGAAAACGTGTAAGGTTCAGAACGTTCTTACCATATATAAGATTTATTAGCAGCCTGCCTTATGCGTACAGACTCAGTGCAGACTGCAGTCGTTCCATTGCCCAAGTTGACAGGTAGCCTAGCAGACGACATTAACCCCGCTCAGCAAATTAACATGTTGGGCAAATGTGAACGAAAAAACGATGGGGATATAATACGTGTAGGGTTCAGAGCATTCTTACCGTTCATATTTAGTATCAGACTCCCCGATGAGTGAAGATAGATCATAGAACACGAGAAATATGCCACATTTGTTTTGAAAATGTGCGAACCGTCGAGTCCCGCTTTGAGTCAATTCAAGGGGAGTCACTCCGCATAGTCAATCCGTCGAAGCTCGACTGGAGGTTTCGAATCGCAAATAATGAAGAGCCTTTCTCCGAGTTCAAATGAGGTCTCTCTGAAAGATCATCACTGTTCAGATTAACGCTACACTGGAATTTACCAACAGAAATTAAAATGCGTGTGACGAAAGCACGACACACTTGAGACACCCCACACAAAAGTAGATCTTTACTGTGCACGACCTGACCACACAGTTATGCCTATTCAAATGCGCATTGCAAAATGTGCGTTAGGAATCTTCTTTTTTCTATGGCGGTACTGACAATATCGTTATTGAAACAATCCCAGTGCACTAAGGGATTTATAGAGCAAATCTCGAAAATAATTATTGAACTCAGCGCTATGCGCTTCGTTCAATAATGAATTTTCTCGATTTGCTCTATAAATCCCTTAGTGCACTGGGATGTCTCAATAACTTAAATAATAATAATAATAATAAATAACTTTTCTATAGCGCGAGTCCCATCAATTGGCTCCAGGCGCTTTACAAATTCATTATAGAATAAACTAGCACAAATCAACAAGCATACAAAGCATACATTTAACTGAGACATAACACCAAGATCTCAGGCACTATAAAGCAAAACTTAGCGTACAATGTTAAAGGTACTGAACTTGTCAAATCCAGGTGCACGGAGCCCCTGGGGCTTTTAGTCATACCTCAGGCAGCTATCCGTTAGAAGAACTACCAAGTTTCATTGACTTGCACCCAAAGAGTCAAGAACTGCGATTTTTTTACGAATTAATTTCGTACTCGGACCCGGCTGGTCTTGACCTATTTTTGGATCTAAATTTAGATCAGGTAGATCACCACATCATGCACAAAAAGACACGTCACTAGCAAACTATGTCAGACGTCATTATGAGTTTGTGTAAAATAAAATCGAGGCCGGAATCACTCAGTTGAATCGAACTCCGACCAAACACCACGTAATAACTAGGTTAATTTATGCACTCGCGTGAACAAGAAACTGTCGAGCTTCACAGATGTCGTCGTTGGGTAGTTTTGGGTTTGTTTTACTACCATAGGAGGATTTTTGAACTATAAATGCACTCAGCTGCAACAAAAACGCAAAACGAAGGCTGTGAGCTGCACTGTGCCTTTAAAAAGTCACAGATAGCTTTCAATTACGAAACAAAACCCTACTGTGCAAAGATAGCCCCCCGCCCCGGGCTGTTCATTATCGGTATGTGACCAAATGGAGGGATGGTATTATCTGAACTAAAAGTCTGGAAACATTTGAGACGGTCAGCCGAGCTGTTTACACGAGAAGGGGCGTGTCTTTAACAACATGAACTAGAGCAAGGGATGCTGAGTGACCTGCAAAAACAGATTCATTTTCAAAACCTTAAACTTTAATCATCCCCTGCCGGAGTTTGCTTTTTTAAGCAAGTTACACGAAAGTTCTGCTGCTTAATTTACCTTTTCGCACATCTGTCACATAGTATTGTTTTCCATACCATTTTCAACCAAATTGGTTGACATTTTGGTCAAGTAATCTTCGACGAAGCCCGGACTTTGGTATTGTATTTCAGCTTGGAGGCTTAACAATTAATTAATGAGTTTGCTCATTAAAGTTGTCATTAAAATCGAATTTTTGCAAACAGATTTACAGTTGATTGCATCGTATTCTTCATCAAATTCTGAATCTAAAAATATATACATATATCATGTTTACTCTTAAAATGTGATCACAATTAACAAAAACAGATTAATTAGTACTTCGAATAAAATGAAAGAAATCGATCCAAAAATGATTTCATCTTATTCTGGCTTGTCAATTTCACTGCGTTTTGCACGTGGAAAGTGAGTGATTTCCTTCTAACTGGGATTGACGAAGTTGTATTGTCTTGGTGAAAAAATTAAGTGCATTCAGTTTCATTCCGGGAGTTCGACAGCTTGACTAAATGTAATAATTTTGCCTTACGCGACTTGTTTTCTTCTTCTTTTTACATTTAGTCAAGTTTTGACTAAATGTTTTAACATAGAGGGGGAATCGAGATAAGGGTCGTGGCGTATGTATGTATGTATGCATGTATGTATGTGTGTGTGAGTGTGTGTGTGTGTGTGTGTGTGTGTGTGTGTGTGTGTGTGTGTGTGTGTGTGTGTGTACAGCGATTCAGAAATAACTACCGGACCGATCTTCATGAAACTTTACATGAGAGTTTCTGAGTATGATATCCCTACACTTTTTTTTACATTTAAAGAAAAAAGTCTTCGATGACGTCATATCCGGCTTTTTGTGAAAGTTGAAGCGACACTGTCACGCTCTCATTTTCCAACCAATTTTGTTAAAATTTTGGTCAAGCAATTTTTGACGAAGGCCGGACTTTTAATTGGTATTGCATTTCTTGTATTGTTTGGAAGCTTACAAATTAAATGAAGAGTTTGCTCATTAAAGTTTTAACTAAAATCAAATTTTTGCAAAGAGATTCAAACTTGTATGAATCGTATTCTTCATCAAATTTGTAATCAGAAAATATATAAATATGTCATGTTTACTTCTTAAAATGTGATCACAATAACGAAAAAAGGTTAATTAGTACTATGATTAAAATTTAAGAAATCGATCCAAAAATGATATCATCTTATTCTTTATCATTTCCTGATTCCAAAAACATACAGATGTGATATGTTGTATTAAACACAAGCTCAAAACGATGAAAAGAATAAAGAAAGCGCAATTTCTTACTCAGCGCAATACGCTACCGTATTTCGCCTCTCGCGACTTGTTTTTAGCTACGATGGGATGTCGTGAATACCAAGCTACACACCAAATTTCAGATTCAACAGCTCATAAACGCCAGAGCTCTGAGTGCAGACAGAAGGACAGACAAAGAAACAGACAGAGTCAACCCTCTACACTACTCTAACAAGAAATTCCTCCGAGGTAGGAAAAACACCCCCGTTGGTCAAAGGGAAATAACCATTCTCACTGCCACCAACTGAGAAGGTTATTTCCCTTTGACCATTAATATGTGCCTCTATAAGTCCTTGTAGAATCTTAATCCACCAATAACTCCCTAACCGTGTGTTTGACTGGTCCCAAGTTTTGTAAGGACCGCCTCAGGAATGTATCTAGAACCTGTTCACCAAGTTTGGTGACGATCGGTCCGTTCATTCTTGAGATCTATATGCGAACACAAACACACACCCAAACAAACAAACACATCGAGTGAATCCTATACACACTCCTATACCGGGGGTGTAATTACCGGGGGTGTTATCAAAAGAGTATACCTGCCAGAGCACTTGATGCTGTAATTCCCATCCTTCGCATCCGTTGTGACCCTTTCCATGGTGAACCCGTTGGTCGCCCACGGTCCTTTTTTTACCAATTCGTCCTCAAAACTCGGGTTTTTCAGCAGGTTCGTTTGACCAGCGGTCATCTGCCACGTAACCACTGCCACCAGCATCATCCATATAGAGTTTCCAGCCATGTCTTCTGCTGTGGAGAAAAGAGGAATCTCCTAGACTGCCCAAAAACTAACGTTGGATTTACAGACTCTTCGTCAAAAGGACGGATACACATTTACTCTTATACAAACAGTAAAATGAACTATAGAAAATACGAACGACGGGAAGATGAGAGGGCATACACGATTAATGAGAACGTGTCTGGGGGGGGGGGGGGGGGGGGGGAGGTGGTAATAAAAGGATCATTCGAGTGAGTCTGTCGGAACTGAGGAAAGCTGACTCAATATTTTCCTGCCACAACTTTAGAGTCCCGTGACTGACCAATCTGTTTCTACAGCTCTTAATGTTTTCTTTTGTGATGCTCAAATCGCCCAGCCTCCCTCTTCTTACGGGTTGAAATTGTTCAAACTTATTTTTCCTGTCATATTTCTATTCTGCACAAAATGTCACGGACACAACCACTCGAAATATTCATCACCAACACATCCACCACCACCAAAAACAAAATTGACCATAACTATACAGAAAGGAAAGAAAACGAAGAAAAAAAATGAAAAAGAAAGAGACCTAAAGATATGAGCCAGTTCAACGACTTTACATCCAAGCACTGGGAGCAAAGACAAAAGGATCCAGACAGAAAAAACAAAAAAAACAAACAAATGACTTCGTTAGAAGTTGAAGTTTTGATACAAATATAAACGCAGTGCCATGGATAAAGAATTGTTTTTTCAAAAACAATTTCTGGTCTGTTCCTTAGTGGATAATGCTACATATTTTTCGAAAATTACTGACAGAAGAGAAAGTACCGGACACTGACCCCTTCACAGAAGTGACCGTGGAAATAAATTAGACGACGCAAACTCTCTCTGACCTTTCAAATTCACATAAACACACACAGACGCGAATCAGTTAATTCGTTCGAAAGTACGATTCAAAGTTTACACTGATGTAACCGTGTGCCGAAACACTACGATCACCTCGGGAAGCGAAGTGCAATCAAACAGGTTTGAAAATGTTAGGACTAATTTCTTAGCCCTATAAAAACTGTTATGCAAACCCGAAGGTTTCCATGAACATACAGACAATCGGAAACTACCACACCCTATCACAAACAGATTTCCACAAACCACGGGTGTTGACTTTAAAGGCCAACAACTCGGGTGCAGAGTCTGCTGTGAAAGGAGCGGTAGCCTCCCCTGTCACAATCGCCCCCGTTTGAAATGAACTTCGTCCCGAAGTTCCGAACCGGGAGACCACTGTCCATCCCAAGTTCGCAGAATGGGAACAGCACGAACATGTTCAGTGGTCATATTATGCCATTACCTGAACATATCATGCCGAGTCCCATCCCTGCTCGCAAGCGCCAGATGTGGGAATGTCGGGTGTAAGGACAAGGATATATAGCACAGGCAGAGGAGCATACAAAATAAGACACCGAAGACAGAGGTTGCTTTAACTTATCTTTTATTGAAGGAATTGTAACTAAAATAACCACTCAGTTAGCTTATCTAAATCATAAATATTCCAAAACAGTTTAGCTAAATTTGGTTGCAACTAGAAACAATGCTATAAGTTATAAAATAGAAACAATAAACAGAACTCTAATACAAGAAATAGCAATGCTTACATAAAACCAGAAATAGCAATTATGAATTATTCTAGTAGCCAAAAATAGGAACTATGAGTTCTGGTATCTACCAGTACCAGAATCAGAAACCATTTATGTATTTAGTGTAAACCAGAAACATAAACTATGAATATGAAACCAGAAACAATATATGTATTTCTGGTGCAAACCAGAAACAGTATCTATATATATATACGACTAGTGTCTGTGTGTCTGTGTGTCTGTGTGTGTGTGTGTGTATCTGTCTGTGCGCGATGCACGGCCAAAGTTCTCGATGGATCTGCTTCAAATTTGGTGGGCATATTCAGGTTGACCCGGTACAGGACACAACCTGGTCGATATTTCAACACGTGCTCTCAGCGCGCAGCGCTGAACCGATTTTGGTTCCACCTCAGCTCATTTTGGTTCCACCTCAGCTACCCGGGCCCCCATACCGACACACCATAGCCGCTACACCACATCACAACGCCAAAGTTCTCGGTGGATCTTTTTCAAATTTGGACACCGTATTCAGCTACACCCCGGACACAATATCATCGATGAGATATTTCAACACGTGCTCTCAGCGCGCAGCGCTGAACTCATTTTCGTTTTTGTGTTCATTTCACCATTATAAGTAACTCTTCCTTATCTTCTCCAGTGTTTGGCGTTTATCTCCCTTCCTTCGTCTGGCTTTCCCGTTCAGTTGTAAGTTACTACACTGCGCTGTCCACTGCGCTGAGCGTCTTCGGATATTCCCGGGCGTTCTGTTACTGGTACTATTTTTAGAAGGTCAACGCAGTGTACAGAACGTAAATTGGACCCGTAAATTATCCTCACTGTAAAAGTGCAAAGGTCGAATCAATTTATAGCCACGCGAAAAATACACTGTCATCTATCTCTCTATAGATACGGCTTCTCTGTGTTTTTGTGTGTGTGTGTGTGCGAGTGTGTGTGTCTCTATGTAAGCAACACCTGTGCATTGTTCAGTTCTGTTTGTGATGTGGTCTGGCGGCTTTTGTGTAATTTTATGTACTGGCCTTCCTTTGAGAAGCCATAACTTGCTCAGTCCTGTTTGAGTGGAGTTCGCCTCCAAAGGTGATTAACACGGTTACATTCGTCGACAAGGATGGGACTCGATATGGTCAGGAATGGCATTATGGCCACTAAATCATTTTCGTGCTGTTCCCATTCCACGAATCTGGGAGGGACCTAAGCTTGGCGGGTCCATAGTTCGGACGGCTCTAAGTACTTCTTCCCGGCGAAGCCGGCTACCCGGCGAAGCGGGTATTCATTCTAGTAATATATATATGTGTATATCTGGTGTAAACCAGAAATATAAACTATGAAACCAGAATTTCTGGTGTAAACCAGAAATAGAAACTATGAATTCTGGTATCAACCAGAAACAATATTTGCCAGAAAGCAGGGAAAAAGGATTATTCTTATTCTGGTAGCAAACCAGAAAGCAGTGTAAAGAAGAAGGCACTAAAAAGAAAAGAAAATACAATTATAAACAACATGCCTTCTAAGTCACACATGTCATAATACAAAGCATAACCCAATGAATGTATCATTTGTCAAAATAATCATGACAAATATAGACAAGTAACAATACAGCCAAAATCCTGCAGACACAGCATTCTCTGAAAGAGAATCCACAGTGAGTTAAGCAACTCCACAACAGCTAATGTCAAGGGAAGTAACCAACATCTTCCCTTAGGCCTAAGCCTTGCATAGGAAAATGCTCTACATAAATTAAACAACTGCATGAACCACAACTGCAAAATAATTGTTATTATTAAGCGTGTTCATCGCCATGAAGACAAATCTTCATCGAGTTGAATAATAACGACAAGAATAGGAAAGATAACTCAGGCATGGGGTAAGCGCAAGCTTCCATGCTTCAAAATGAAGCGTTAGACAACAGTCTATTACTTTACAGGGAAACGCGACTAAATCATATCGCTTTAGATTAAAAGTCTGCTATGCACCTATGCAACTGCACAAAATGTTAGGTGTGTTATCAGTCGCTAAGCTCTTCTGTAGGCAAACACACTTTAAGTGCAAGCGCGACTGCACACAATGTTCAGTTCTATCAGTCGCAAAGTTCTTCTGCAGGCAAGTGCCTTTAAAGTGCAACATGAGAATTAACAGTCAAAATTGTGCATCCTGTAGACAATATCTTCCTATTGTCTGAGATCTTAACTCAGAAGAGCTCTATCATTCTCATGCCTGAATTCATCAAAGGAATGATAATCAAAACTCATAAGATTATGTACAGGTAAAAGGGTAATACAAATGAAGACTAGCAAAATATCAGAGTATGAAAATGCATGTGACAAACAGAGTAGAACCAGTAGAGTGACACAGGACAGAATACATAACATGACTGGCTCACACAAAGCCAGACAAAAGACAGGGAAGGTAAGCCATGTACCTGTGTATCAGGGGCGGACCTAGGGGAATGGGGGCGCTCTGACATCATTACACGGGGGACGCCGGTCAAAAATGGCGGACACTACTCTTACATCAGCCAATTAACCGTCAACGACATACGGCTTGAAATGCAGCAACATGATCAAACACATGAAACGTAACGCATCACAAAACTTCATAAAGCATGTCATTTTGTTGTACACTTCGCCTACAGAGTTACAGTTAGGCCAAAAAAAAAAATTTGTCTGTTTAGGGTAACCCGACCGACCCTATCGATTTGGCGCCGACCCAAAAACTTTTTTTTGATTTCAAAAAAAAAAAAAAAAAAAAAAGGTAAAAATGCTAAAAAGAGACATTTGGCGTTTCTTTCTCTCCCTTTCTCTCTGTTTTATTTATACGTTAGTTTTGAAACATGTATTCATCAAATATAAGAAGTGAATGTTCAGCCAACAAAGCATTTACAACAACAACAACAAAAAAAAAAAAACTTTACCTACCTACCGACCCTACTTTTTTTGGTCATGTTACCCTAAACAGACAATTTTTTTTTTTTGGCCTTACAGTACTGGAAACAAAGAGCGATCCTCAGCGAAGCGAAAACTGAGAACTGCTTTGTTCCTCAACAAACTGGCTACGAAACGGAATTCCGTCCAGCAAAGTATTCAAATCCCTTCTCATCGAAAACCGAAATCTGAGAAAGGTTCGACTTACCTTACCGGACTTCATCGTTATCTGTAAAACTGTCCTTGTAAAAAGGAGATCTAACATAGGTCTACTCGACTTAAAATATGGTGAGACAGGCTTTTCATCGAGTTCACTACCCAAAATATATGTGTCAACCATAATTCCCGTTCATCAATTGTAGGGGTTTCTGCGCCTAAATCGTAAATAGGTAGCTTTACGGGCCAATGGCACTGGGGGCTTAACTTTGGGCTTTTAACCGACTACTACTCAGACTTTACTGATCTCCAGGCATAATAATATGATAACATGGGGAAAAATGGCAACGATACACATGGGTCTTCTCGACACTAAAATATTGCGAGACAGGCTTTTCTCAGCGAAAACGAAACGTATGAGAACGAGTCTGCCTTACTTGATTCTTACGAGTCTTTAATTTACAAGACTCTAAAACAACTTTAGAATAACTGGTCATCAAATATTAGAAGTTATTAACGCTCAATTTCAGCGTCAAATCATAAAAGTAATTAGAAACTGATCTAGAAAACACATCTCTCCGCTAGATCAAAATGGCGTCATCAACTCTGACGCGAGACCGGTCGGACATCGCCCGGGACCAAATCAGCGTCAAAATGTACATATGCAAACATCATAGCATCAAATGAAACATAAGAATAAAGCATAAGGAATGAATAAAGCATAAGGAATGAATAAAGCATTTAGTTACTTACAGATTCTCCTCAGTGAGCACACTTGAAACAGTAAACACAAGAGCACAGGTTCACAAGTCGCGATAAATTTGGGCAGAGGTTCGACCGTTCACATCAACCGACACAATCGGAGCAACACACAGCTCGCTATCCCAAATCGCGTTCTCTGATCTAGCCTAAATGCTCTCCCTTTTAAAGGCTGATCACTTCCGATAGCCAATAGGAAGAATACCTAGGTGTCAGACAACGGGGGGCGTCGTCTTAAGATGCCTGCCCAATGGAAGGGATCGTTACCGAGGCATGAAGCCGTGTCGGTCGGGTGTCAAGCACCGGAAATATTACGCACACCGGATAAGGCTCATTAGTGTCAAAGCTGATACATAGAAGGGGGGGGGGGGGGGGGGGTAAGAGACTAAAACCTCCAAGCCACCAATTCTATAATGTGCCCTGTCAAAAGAAATGACACCCACTTGACAAAACGCCGTTCCAACGATACAGACAGGCTGGCGGCACATTACATAACGACCACCTAAATCTGAGATAAGAGATTAGAAATGCATCCGGTCGGCGTCTACCCTACGATAGTAAACACACAATAAAGTACAATGCACAAAGACAACCAGGTATTATTTAGTCACTCCTTAGGCACTGATGGTTAGAGGTTACGCTGCTGCTTCTCATCACTTCAAGTTAGGGATTTCTTAGCACAAAGGGCATTATTTAAATGTAAACCCAATGTGACTAGCACACACAGGGAATAGCTATAGACAGGGGAGGCAACTGGGTCGGGCAGGAGATAACACACACAAAGAGACGGGGCAGCCCACTTGGCTACACTAAAAAAAAAAAGAGGAAAAAAGAGGGGGAAACAAACCCACCTGAAAACACACACACATTTGCAGTTCACGTACATCTGCCACTGTGATATCGTTAAATAAGTCTTCAGAATGCCCTGCTAAGTTTACTGCTTTTTCGGTGTTACGAAAGCAGGTTTCGCCTAAAACCAGCTTTCGCATTCGATAGATAGAACTGTTGTTTCCCGGTCAAAATAAAAGAGGTACACTTATTTGAGGGAGAAAAGCATGTCAGTTACAGCCCTGAAAGTCTCACGTATGCTGCACTAGCCTGTGGCTATCGTGCCTCTGAAATATTTCACTAGCCATAGTAACAACGGACAAAATAAAGTGACTTCCAAAATTAAGTCACCGACCACAACTTATACACAGTTATATTTACTTTACTTTCATATTTTGAGCAAAGCCACACATCCACACTACCCGGACATAAACATCTAACAGATCGGGATGCCCAAAAACAGTGTAAACATCGGACTGCAATTCATATTTTTTCTTGCTCTTTGTTTTGTTGATGCTTTTTTTCTATAAATGTTGTGGCAAAATGATTCTCACAAAATAAATCAAGCACAATCATGCAAGTTGCTTACCAGCAAAATATTAGTGTACCTACTTCAAATGTAGGCATAACTTACCATAAGCTAAGCTTAACCTATCAGGATGGTAGTTTGTTTTGCAAGTTGGTACATGTATGTATTTTCAAGGAGTTTTTTTAAAAACAAAATGACAGAAACTTCTCTTTGAAAACAACAGCTTTTAACAAGTTGTGTCTTTACTCGCATTTGGTGGGTAGATTTACGTTTTTACTCGCCAGTTAATTGTTTCTACTTGCCATGGCGAGTAAAATACTCGCCACTTTCAGGGTTGCAGTTTCTTGCAAGTGAAGAAAATTGGTGATGAAATTCAATAGATTTCACTCCATAATTCGATTCCTTTTAAAATGTGCACAAGTAACACAGATGGTTTACGTTTTTTTCTCTCTTAACAGGTATGATCCCTGCGAAAGCTTTGAGAGTCCTGGTAAAAAAAATACTTATCCCAGTGTTTGTTAGTTTAGGAATACGGAACGAGCGAACCGAACAAAGAACGATAACTTAGTACAGTAGGTACAAATCCTACATTGCAAGCATTCATAGACCTCTACTTCTTCTTCTTCTTCTTCTGCGTTCGTGGGCTGAAACTCCCACGTACACTCGTGTTTTTTGCACGAGTGGAATTTTACGTGTATGACCGTTTTTTACCCCGCCATTTAGGCAGCCATACGTCGTTTTTGGAGGAAGCATGCTGGGTATTTTCGTGTTTCTATAACCCACCGAACTCTGACATGGATTACAGGATCTTTTTCGTGCGCACTTGGTCTTGTGCTTGCGTGTACACACGGGGGTGTTCGGACACCGAGGAGAGTCTGCACACAAAGTTGACTCTGAGAAATAAATCTCTCGCCGAACGTGGGGACGAACTCACGCTGACAGCGGCCAACTGGATACAAATCCAGCGCGCTACCGACTGCGCTACATCCCCGCCCCTATAGACCTCTACTCATCGCGCCACTCCTTTGTGGAACGGACTTACTAAAGGCAGAGGTAACACAAATTAAAAGATTACCAGTGACAGCTTCACAGTTCACAACTTCACAGAAACACACTAGTGCTAAACAATTAAGCAACCCGGATACACCACCTGCAACGCAGTATTCAAAAATTCACAAATGATTGAACTGCCCCAATAACTTTATTCATGTTTGTAGTAATCAAACACCGACATTCTTTTCTCCCCATCAGCTAGAAACCTTGGATTCACCCTTTCATCTGACATGACCTTTAACAGACATATATCTTTAGTCTGTAGAGCAGCTTATTTTGAGCTTCGTAAGATCAGCACCATTCGCCACACACTCTCCTCTCAAACAACTAACACTCTTGTCTGTGCCTTTGTTCTTTCTAAACTCGACTACTGCAACTCTCTTCTCTCTGGCTGTCCTCTGTATCTCCTGCATAAACTACAAAAAGTCCAAAACTCGGCAGCACGCCTCATTCTGAAAGCACGAAAACGAGATCACGCAACACCACTTCTTCACACGCTGCACTGGTTACCTATTCAAGCCCGCATTGACTACAAACTGTCCACCCTCTGCTTTAACTTCTTTTCTGGCTCGTCTCCTGCTTACTTCTCTGAACTCCTCACCGTCTATTCTCCAGCAAGACAACCCCGTGGCTCTTCTGACTGTCGCATCTTCACCATTCCACACACCAAAACCAAAACATACGGACAACGCACTTTTACTTTCTGCGCACCCACACACTGGAATTCTCTCCCCTTTCACATCCGCCACTCTCAGTCACCCCAAGCATTCAAACGAGCACTTAAAACGCACCTCTTCAAGAAATACAACCCCTGATTTTGTTTTCTCAGTCCATCAGTAGGCTACATGTAGTGTATTTGTTGTTTTAGTGATAATGTGATAATGTGTATACACATTTAGGGCTGTTTTTCAGTATTAATAACATGTTCTGTTTGATTAAGGGTATTCAGCTGGTATTTCCTTGTTTTTACTACCTATTTTATTCATGTTTTTATTACTTAATTAGTGGAAGAATCTGTTGTAATGTATGTTTTTAATCAAGCGTTGCTGACTATGAATGTAGATGTAAATGCTTGTATAACTGTGTTTGAATTTTAAATGTGTCAAGCGCAAAGAGCATAATTGTAAAGTTATGATGTTGCGCTATATAAATGCTCATTTATTATTATTATTATTATTATTATTATTATTATTAATCAGGCCTTTTCTCCATGCTACCCACCCAACTTTGTTTGAGGTTAGGATCTTACTACAACGTGTTTAATTTCAGTTAAGAAAATGAGACGTTCAAGTTTAAGAAAAATGTTTGAAAATAAAAGGGCACATAACCCAAACAGCAAGGCGCAGATAATCATTTTGTTGGCAAGCATGAAGAATATCTGTTATATGTATTTGCAATGTGTCTCACCCAGCGCTCTTGGCCGAGGTGTACGAGAAAGTTACCAACAAGGTGGGAGCCAGCCACTGTGTTAGATTGGTTGACATTGAGATTTTTGTGATTTAAACCAATAAGACCCCGCAGTTTGTTCTCACCCGTTTGGGTGGCACCCACTTTAGCTTCGTGGACCTCAGCCCTGGTAACAGTCAGCAGTGGGTTTTATCTCCCCTACCTGTAATTATCCCACTGTATTTATTCCGAAAACGGCACTGTTGCCGTTTGAACTTTGTCCTACAAAATCGGTTCAATTCTTCTCGGACAGCCAAAGAGACTGTGCGTGGTTTGTCGCACACGGTAGGTCCTCTGAGGCATCATCCCTTATCTCTGAGGCGACATCCTGGTGAGCTTAATAACAGTCAGATTTAGATATCGACTTGCTCACCCGTCCGGGACGAGGCTGTTTGTCTAGTCATAGTTGAGATTTGTCAATGTTCAATGTACATGATTTATTGTAAGTTGTGTTCATCGAACGCAGAAGAAGAAGAAGAAGAAGAAGAAGAATAATTGTAAGTTGTGCATCTATTGCATCATATTGTCCATAAGGGGAGAATGTGTTGCTGTTAGTTAAGTGTTATGTCATTTTTGTTAGGATATATATGTATTTCATGTTTAAATAGTATGGTTTTTATTCATAGTTAATATGTAAAGCGCGGAGAGCACAGTTTACTGTGGTTCGCGCTATATAAGCTCTCTAAATATTATTATTATTATTTAAGTTATTGAGACATCCCAGTGCACTAAGGGATTTATAGAGCAAATCGAGAAAATTCATTATTAAACAAAGCGCATAGCGCTGAGTTCAATAATTATTTTTGAGATTTGCTCTATAAATCCCTTAGTGCACTGGGATTGTTTCAATAACGATATTGTCAGTACCGCCAGAGAAAAAAGAAGATTCAAAACGCACATTTTGCAACGCGCATTTGGATAGGCGTAACTGTGTGGTCAGGTTTGTGTCAGATCTACTTTTGTGTGGGCTGTCTCAAGTGTGTCGTGCTTTCGTCACACGCAAACTCTTGTTTTAATTTCTGTTCATAAATTCCAGAGTAGCGTTAAGCTAAAAAGTGATGATCTTTCATACAGACCTCATTTAAACTCGGAGAAAGGACTGTGCTCTTAGTTATTTGCGATTCGAAACCTTCATCGAGCTTCGACAGATTGACTGTGCAGAGTGTTGCCCCTTGAATTGACTCCAAGGCCACGGTTAGCACATTTTCAAAGTAAATGTGGTATGTTTCTCGTGTTGTATCTTCACTCATCGGGGAGTCTGGTACTATATATGAACGGTAAGAATGCTCTGAACTCTACACGTATTATATCCCCATCGTTTGTTTGTTCACATTTGCCCAACATGTTAATTTGCTGCGGGGTTTATGTCGTCTGCTAGGCGGCTAGGGCAATCGAACCACTGAACTGCAGTCTCATTTCAAAAAAAAAAAAATTGCTCGTCTGCACGCAGGAGGCAGGCTGGTAATAAGTTTTATACATGGTAAGAACGTTCTTAACCCTACACGATTTCGATTCCGATTGTTGTTGCCTTGAAATAATAATTCGGAAACCATTTATTTACTGAACTGATGCAGTCGCATTTCAGTAGCTGGTACGTTATCGGAATAACACTTGTGTTTTCCGTTTGCCGCTGGGAATGTTATACTAACTCATCATTTGGTAATGTGGTTAATAAGCTACATGCCACTAACACGGCATATGAGAAGAATCTTTGCAAGTCAAAACGAGAAGAGACCATTGTGGAAGAGACACAGCCGCTTCTATATTTAGATCAGTGGGATTCAACTGTGGCACAGGCGCCTGCGATCTGTCAGAAAAAAACCACTTCTGCTTTGAGCCGCAGGAAATGTATGGTTATTTTTTGGTAAAATGGAGAATATAAGCTACATGTCATTAATTCATTCTGAGGATGAGAGTACAATCTCGCTTTGGCAAAAGGCGTAAGAATACGCTCTGTGGAAAAGTTAGCGCACTCCAAGAGTGCGCGAACAGTTTTAGCGCATCGCCATTAGCCAATCAACTGGTTCACATCAGTCATGTGTTACCAGTACTTACTGACAATTATTATTAATATTATTATAGGACAAAACGATTCCCCCATGATCATTCTTGATACAGTTCTAACCATCTACCACCTAAACGAATCAGGTTTTGCCACACCGTGCCAAATCTGACTTGTTTAGCAAGTGACAAAAAATAATAACCCAAAACGCGTATTTTGCCATGGTGACCCCCTTGGTGAAACTGAGTTGTGCTCACGTCAAGTTTAACACGTGAAGACCGTCAATATGTGCTCACGTCAAGTTTAATACGAGAAGACCGTCAATATGTGCTCACGTCAAGTTTAACACGTGAAGACCGTCAATATGTACTCACGTCAAGTTTAACACGTGAAGACTGTCAATATGTGCTCACGTCAAGTTTAACACGTGAAGACCGTCAATATGGTACTCACGTCAAGTTTAACACGTGAAGACCGTAAATATGTACTCACGAGGAAGCCAGATAGACATTCTTTCCATAGACACTATTTTTAAAGCTCCTTTATTAAACTAAATCTTAAAAAATGGATTGTTTAAAAAAGAAAAGGTGGCTTAACTTTGGGGCTCTAGTATATGACAGGTCTCTCTGTCATATGTCTTTCTGTCAGTCTGTCTGAGTGTCTTTTAAATTGTAATATTGCTATTTCATATGTTACGTGGATTTCCATTGGTCAATTGGGCAAAACTGAGCTCAGTGCAAAAGTGATATCGACGACATTTCCGTCGATATCAGTTTTGATATCGACGACCTCTTTATTGCTTCCCCACTTCAAAAACAAAAACACCTAAATTTAAAAACAAACAAATATATATGAAAATGTAATTATCCCAGAATTTAGTTGAGCAAGTGACTAAAGACTTTTTGAAAGAAAAGACATTTTGAAAAACTGAAAAGTAGCCTACAAGAAAAGAGTGAACAAAAAGAAATAATAATCAGAGGGAGGGATATGGAACAGCCAAAACTGAGACAAATACTTTTGTAATTTCTTTACAGTAAATACAAAATGTCCAGAGAATTAGCAATATATCTAACATTGACTGACTGTGTGATGATATCTTCTGCTATTGGTCTATTTCGACAGTGATATCAAAATCTCGACCTCCGGTCTCGATTTTGATATCACTGTCTCAACAGACCATAGCAGAAGATATCATCACACAGTCCGTCAATATTGGGTAATATTATAAAAGATCGTCTTAAAAACTCACCGCCTAGGGTAGAGAGTGGCCGAAGGACTGTATTTACTTCCTATCCCACTGTCAATGCCACTTCAGCTGCTGTGACCGTCCTTCTGGCTGCGCGTCCACTGTACTAAAGTTTGAAACCACGGCCAATTAATATAATAGACAGCTCTCTCTCATCCATACACCCTTTCCCTCCCTCGCCCCGCATCCCTACCCCTAATTGTTGGGGTTTTATTAGTGTTTCGTGTAATATGTAATTTTGTTTCACGATCTTCAAAGGATATTCGCAATTCAATGGGCGTAAATAATGATTGCCATTTCCCCTTCCACCGGGTGTGTGTGCGTGCGTGTGCGTGCGTGTGCGTGCATGCGTGCGGACTGCCGATTGATGCACAACAAAACCCATAAACAAGTCGCGTGAGGCGAAAACACAACATTTTGTCAAGCTGTCGAACTCACAGAATAAAACTGAACGCAATGCAATTTTCCCAGCAAGACCGTATACTCGTAGCATCGTCAGTCCACCGCTCATGGCAAAGGCAGTGAAATTGACAAGAAGAGCGGGGTAGTAGTTGCGCTGAGAAGGATAGCACGCTTTTCTGTACCTCTCTTCGTTTTAACTTTCTGAGCGTGTTTTTAATCCAAACATATCATATCTAATGTTTTTGGAATCAGGAACCGACAAGGAATAAGATGAAAATGTTTTTAAATTGATTTCGAAAAATTAATTTTGATCATAATTTTTATATTTTTAATTTTCAGAGCTTGTTTTTAATCCAAATATAACATATTTATATGTTTTTGGAATCAGAAAATGATGAAGAATAAGATGAACGTAACTTTGGATCGTGTTATAATTTTTTTTTATTTTTTTTACAATTTTCAGATTTTTAATGACCAAAGTCATTAATCAATTTTTAAGCCACCAAGCTGAAATGCAATACCGAAGTCCGGCCTTCGTCGAAGATTGCTTGGCCAAAATTTCAATCAATTTGATTGAAAAATGAGGGTGTGACAGTGCCGCCTCAACTTTTACAAAACGCCGGATATGACGTCATCAAAGGTATTTATCGAAAAATATAAAATATATCTGGGGATATCATTCCCAGGAACTCTCATGTCAAATTTCATAAAGATCGGTCTAGTAGTTTGGTCTGAATCGCTCTACACACACACACGCACAGACAGACAGACACACACACACACACATACACCACGACCCTCGTCTCGATTCCCCCTCTATGTTAAAACATTTAGTCAAAACTTGTAAATGTAATTAGGAGACACGGCCTGGGGTGCTCAGATCTAGAAAAAGGATTTCCGGCATCATCAAAAACAATCACCGCGGTGCAACCAGCTCTGTCTCGGAAAGCACACATTTCGATAAATGGCATAAAGTGCTATTCGGCGTACATGCGCATGCTATGACAAAGTTAATTCAATTCTTCCATTGTAATTGTTTACTGACTATGTAGCCCCATATCCCAAGCTTAAACGTGAATAAAGGTAGTGGCATTTATGGGATGAATAACAGTGATTTAGTTCTTTCATCATCCGTATGATTTTGCAAAAATCACCTTGCACTATTAACCCACACAAAATTCTTTGTTGCAAACAATACTCATTGTAAATTAACTTTAAGCCGCACTCGTAAACATGATAACGAAATGTGTTAATTCACACGCGAAATGTACTAACAACAGCCCACCATGCGCGTCAGTGTAAAAGGGCCGGAGGTGCCCCCGTGCGAGGACGCACGCATACACCTTCGCACGCGCGAATGCTCAAACACAACATGCACACACACGCATTCTCTCACACACGTACAGAAACATGCACACACACACACACACACACACACACACAAACACACACACACACACACACACACACGCACACACACACACACACACACACACACACGCACACACCCACACACACACGCGCACACACGCACACACACGCAAGCACGCACACAAACCGGGCGTGAATGATAACAGAAGTAAAATTTCATCAGTCTTAGCTTTTAATCGTCAGTTTCTCTCAAAAACAAAAACAAAAATAATTTCTGCCTTGTTGAGTCATTTTTCAGTTTTTGCATTTTGTCAAATTTTACTAAATGTTTTAACATAGACTGGGAACAGAGACGATGGTCGTGGCGAATATGTGTGTGTATGTGTATGTGTTTGTGAATGTGTTTGCGAATGTGTGTATACAACGTCAACCTCATGTAAGATTCTCCGACGACGCAAGAAACAGATGCTTATATGGCAGGATGATCGTTTCAGGTAATCTTCTCTTTTGTATGCATGGTTTCCCTTCACTGTACTAAATATATATGTATATATTCTAGAGGAATACCCGGCTTCGCCGGGTGAATTGCGAGACAGAGTATGCAGCGTGGCGGTTCGCCGGCTTAGAGCGCGTGTTGAAAATGTTCATCCACCAGTTTGTGCCCGGGGTCCACCTGAATATGCCCACCAAATTTGATGCAGAATATTTACGATGGGAGGGGTAGTATATTATATTAGTGGCAATATTTTGAAGATGCGGGGAGGGATTTTGTACACGAATTGCAATACTTAGATGTACTACCTGTGCAGAAAAGGGATGTGCAAAAAAGCGCTGCTTTTGTGTGGCGGAAGTGAAAGAAGTGAAGAAGTAGAGCCAAACAAAAAAGTGTTTATTTTCGTAATTCGTATCGCGAAACAGAGTATTTATTCACCGCGGTTCACCGCAACACAAACACACACCAAATACACACACACACACACACACACACACACACACACACACACACACACACACATACAGACACACACACACACATACACACAGAGAAGCCGTATATATATATAGATATATATAGAGATAGGTGACAGTGGATTTTTTGCGTGGCTATAAATAGATACGACCTTTGCACTTTTACAGTGAGGACAACGGGTGCAAGGAAAATGTTCTGGACAGTGACCTTCTAAAAATAGTAACGGGAATACCTGAAGCTGCTTGTCATACCGTAGCATTCTGATCAGTCATCGCTCAACGGCTATCGCCAGTTATCTCAGAGAATGAGCCGTACTCATTTTGACCTGAGTTGAGGATGATACCGTAGCTGTGATTGGAAGATCAAACTTCAGATTTTGAAGAAGCTCTTTCTCATTCAGTATTCTTGCAAATACCGTACGGGATTGACCCCACACGAAGGAAGAGAGATAAACGCGCAAAACACTGGAGAAGATAAGGAAGAGTTACTGGGAATAGATGTACAGAAAAACCAAAATCGGTTCACCGCGCCGCGCTTAGAGCACGTGTTCAAAATGTTCATCGACCAGATTGTGTCCGGGGTCTACCTAAATATGCCCACCAAATTTGAAGCAGATTCATCGAGAACTTTGGCCGTGCATCGCGAACACACACACACACACACACACACACACACACACTAACACACACACACACACACACACACACACAAGTCGTATATATATATATATAGATAATATAATATAATATAATAATATGATATGATATAATAATAATAATATATAAGATATATAAGAAGATAAGATAGAATATAGATAGATATATAAACAGTGTGTGTGTGTGTGTGTGTGTGTGTGTGTGTGTGTGTGTGTGTGTGTGTGTGTGTGTGTGTGTGTGTGTGTAGATCGATTCCGAATATCCAACGTGAACAACAATTGGGGCTGAAAACTGGGATGGTTGTTGCACATACCCTCAACCTTCTTGAAGACCTCAACAGCCATCCCAGTTTTCAGCCTGTCCCTGTACACATCCATACCCCACACTAACGGACTCAAAGCCCTTACATTCTTTCTGGATCGTCGTCCCACTGATTCTGCCTACCCACCAACCACAACACTTGTTCGCCTGCCTGAGCTTGTTCTCACTTTGAACACTTTTGAGTTTGACGGACAGGTGTTTGAGCAGATCAGCGGAGTCGCCACGGGTACGAAGATGGGACCCAGTTATGCATGTCTTTTCATGGGTCATCTTGAGCACCTCATTCTACAGTCTTATTCTGGCCCAGTTCCAGAACTGTACAAGAGGTTCATCGACGATGGTTTGGGTGCCACTTCTCTGTCTGAACCCCTCCTTCTCGATTTCATTCACTTCATCCAAGCATTCCATCCCAGCATCAAGTTCACATTCAACATCTCTTCCTCATCTGTGGTCTTTCTTGACATCTCCATCTCCATCTTGCATGGTCGCTTCACCACCTCTGTCTTCTACAAAGAAACTGACGCGCATAAATACCTTGATTTCAACTCTTCTCATCATCCTGCCAACAAAAGCAGCATTCCTTTCTCTCAATTCCTTCGTCTTCGGAGGCTCTCCTCTGAAGACGACGACTTCCACCAACAACAGTCTGTCTTGATGACGTCTTTCTTTTTGGCCCGCAACTACCCTGAGGCACTCGTCCGTGACGCCCTTCTGCGTGTTACCCAGGTCTGTCGAGAGTCCGCCCTCAGTCCTACACCATCTAGGGACAGTGACAGACCCGTCGTTTCCCTACTGTTTCATCCCCACAACATGCCAGTAAGCAGAATCCTGAAATCAAACTGGCACATCCTTCAAGGAAGTGACTCTGTTGGTTCGATCTTTGCTCAAAAACCACTCTGTGCTTTCAGAAAAGACCGCAGCGTTCGCGACCTCTTGGTGAGATCCCGTCTTCGCAGTCCCACCAACCCCACAGCCCCTGGGACATTTCCTTGTTCTAAACGAAATTGCAAATCTTGTCCCTTCCTCCACTCTGACACCTGCCTCCAAGGCCCTCGTGGCTCCTTCACGGTCAAGAGAACGTTTGACTGTCAAAGTCACAACGTTGTCTATGCGATCGTCTGCCTCTCTTGTCGCCAGATTTATATCGGAGAAACCGCGCGCACCCTCGAGGTGCGTTTCTCCGAGCATCTGGCCGACATCCGTCATTCCCGCAATAGGCCAGTATCCCTTCATTTCACCCCCGTTAATCACTCACTTGATCATGTCAGAGTCATGGCTCTGTGGCAAGTACGTGGCGATTCCTTTGAGCGCAAACTCAGGGAGTCCCACATCATATCATCCCTCGGCACTACCTGCCCCGATGGAATTAACATCCGCCGTTAATTCCTTCATCTAAACCTTCCCCCCGCTGTTCCACCTTGTGTGTGTGTGTGTGTGTGTGTGTGTGTGTGTGTGTGTGTGTGTGTGTGTGTGTGTGTCCGCACGGGTACGTGAGTCTCCTCTTTCGTTCCCATTCATCCCCCTCCCCTCCACATTTTGTTTGGTCTACGGACCTCAAAACTGCCGCTTTTCAACTCTAACTTTTTCTTGCCTGTGTAAAGCCGAGCGGTCTTAGCTTCACATTAACTCTAACTGTCTGTGTCTGTGTCTTAGATGTTATACGTGTTTGAAGGTCATTTGTCAGGATGGCAATCACACGACAGGACAAACAGACATACAGAATATAAACTCAAGAAGAGGCAGGTGAAGTTCAAAATTGTATTGAATCAAAACAAATCATGAAAACAACTCAATACAAGGCGTAGGTTCTTTTCAGAAAGTATATATCTGTACATTGGTTCACTCTATTCCTGTAATTTTCCTACTACTTAAACATATATTCTAAGTCCTAAAATGGTTGAAAATTTTGGCATGACCCGTAGGTACCCTTCGAAAAATACGCTACTGAAAACAATATTCTAAGTCCTAAAATGGCTGAAAATTTGGGCATGACCCGCAAGAACCCTCAGCAGAAATACGCTACTGAAAAAATTCCTATGTCCTAAAATGGCTGAAAATTTGGGCAGGGGTTCGGGGCCTGAGTAAAAATAAAGTAAAAGAGTAAAGCGACGCCACTTTACTCGCCGTGTGGTAACCTGGGACTGCGGAACGTTTGTTATTAACCCTGTAGTTAGGTCCAGATCCTTACTCCCGTGACCATTCTCTGGCTGCAAAAGTTTGACGATTGATTTGACTTCTACGGACCCTTTAGAACAAAATTAGACCCCCCTACACCTTCGAAAAATGCTGGCATTTTTCACCAGAGGCCAAAATCCAAGATGGCCGCCAGCGCTATCTGGAAAAATCAAGTTTTGAACCAAAGCACCTAGAATTATGTACAAAGACACTTTTTCGGGTGAGTTGACGACGAGGATTCCGATTCTGATATTAGTTTGACGTTACGACATCATTTGGCCCTAATAATTTAAGATGGCCACCATCCAGTAGAGCGAAACATCCTCCATTAGGATCTATTGCAGTAAAGCAATTGTTGAATGCATGACAAGAGAACTTAGTACACTTCTAAATAACCTCTGTATAATAACTGTAACATGAACAGTTTTCAGTTGAAACCAATTACAAACTGTGAATAATAATCGTTTTACTCTGAAAATGGCACTTTTTCGGCCCATTCTTTGGACAAAGATGACAACAACACAGTTGATACACATTTAGAAGTCACCAATTGTGCTTTTATGTCCTTCCTTTCAGTGCTATGAAATCGATGAATCAATATGACATTGGTGAGATAAATTAGTCCGAATCAGAGCATGCTGCCTCGCTAGATTCTGAATCGTCATATTCCAATGCATTCTCCCTCCTCTGTACATCATCATCATCATCATCATCTTCCTCATTGCTCTCATCTTCCTCGCTCTCTTCAGCTGGCCCTTGTGCAGGTAGGTGCATAGGTAGGTGTATCGGGAGAGCAGGTTGCGTGTGGCGGACAGGGCGACAGCGACCACCCACCAGCTCCCAGCCGTTTCCAAGTGGCGTGGGGTGGTTCTTCAGGAAGGGATGACGCACTAGATATGCCAAGTAGTTTGCACGGAGGCAGTGTTGGCGTAGGCTGTCTGCATCTGGAGGCAGACGGATGAATGCTTTGTTTTTCAGTGCCTTCCACTTTGCTGCACGGGCCTCAGCCATGGTGCTACTCTTGTTGTCGCCATAGATTGCATGTCGCGTGAATTGGAAGAGCTCCTCTAGCACCTCCTCCTCAGGGTCAAGGCTATCTCCGCACTTCAAGAGTTGCCGTCGGGCCACAGCGCTCTTTGCAACCCGGTCAAACACTGACGTCTTACCCTTGCCGTAGAAACCTGAGTTGGCATCACAGCCTGTCATACAGTGAAGCTGCACAATACAGTCTGCCATCTCGTCAGTCACCAGGCCACGGCAGAAGACCGTCTCCTGCTTCCTCTTGATGCAGAGGATTCCTGGCAGCTGCTGTGAGATGACTGCAGCCGCGACATAGGCATCCGTATCAGCGGCATCAATGACAACAGGGCCACTGTAACCTGATTCGCGCAGAACTGCATATGTGGAAAAGAGGACAGTGTCAGCCTCAGACTGCTCAAAGCTATAGTTCTCCAATGGTTGCTGGGTTGACAAGTTGGTGCAGTGGGGGCCAACAGAGTAGACAATCTCTGCATCAACACTCTGTGCAAAGTCTCTCAGGTAGTCACATATAAGCTTTTGTAGCCGCTCCTTGTTGCTGACACTACACAGCAGCGTTTTGAACGCGTGGGCAGAGGGGAAGGGGTCGCTCAATTTCATGTAGGTGTTGGGGACATGTGCTTGACCCTGTACCCGCAGGTCTCGCTCATCATCTTTGGTTGAGTATGTTGCGTTGTACGGGTCGTTCACACATATAATACGTTCAGCATGACCATGACGGGCAATGATGATGGATGACACCTTGTGGGCGTAGTCTGACCACGTGTATGGGGTACCATCTTGCGTCTGTCGATCCTCTGTTGATGGCGTTGCCATCCTCCAGATCATGCCCATGTCGATGAGAGCGATGTAGGGATCCTGCAGCTCTACAGGTTGCAGAGAGAGCCTATGGATGAGCTTGCTCTTTTGTGTCTTCCTGTATGTGCCGTTTGGGTTGAATAAGGCCTCACACTCCTCGACAACACGATGTTCCAACAACTCGGAGAGGTCCACAAGTTGACTGACCTCAACCAGGTCGATTACTGCCTTGAGAGCGCTCCGTTCCATCTCAGCAGCTCTCGCCTTGAGTTCCTCCCCGGGCTTCTCCAAGTCGGGCATCTTGGCAAACGTCAAGCGTTTGCTCAGAGGGACGGGTGCATGGAGGGAGGTATTCTTACTGAACACCCTCTCTCGCAAGAAGCTGGTCAGCTTTTCCTCCCCTGCAGCATGGGCTGACTTGGAATCCGCAACCAGCTCATCAGAGGCAGGCATGGCTGACTGTAGCATGCGGAGGGTGGGTGAGGAAGGGTCAAACGGAAATGAGTCAAACTCATGCATGCATGCGACCAGGTCCTGCACACACTGCTCATCTTCTCGCATCCGTTTTGGGCCGCATTCCGTGTGCTTTCTGTTGGCTTTTTTTCGGTTGGCCATGACGTTATGAGCTGCACGAATCCTGGCCACATTGTTCACATTTCTCGAGTGCACCAGCAGCTGCTTCTCATTTTGGAGAATGGAGAGCCAGCCAGATTTCATTTTGCTGCCCTTGTTCATGGTGCATTCGATCCACATGTCCCAGGCCATGTTGGAGTAAGGGTTTCCTGTGATGGATTGAGCAAAGTCAGTACGAAGAAAGGCGACCTGATCAGCTTGGAGAGACTTGTATCTCTGAGGATCTTCAGGTTCTCCCTAGTCTCACCACCCAGGTCAGACGTGAGCCTCCCCTGCACTAGCTGACTCATAAGCGCCTAATACATAAGCCTCAAGCAACGCAGTCCCCTCTTGTAATGTTTGCCTTGCAGCGCACGATCAACGGAGCCCTCAGCAATAACTCCTCCCGCCACGAGTACGTCCCCCAGCTCACTCCCCTTGTAGCATTTGTAGATAGCACTCATCATCACACACTGTGTATGGAAGGGACCAAGAAAGGGCACAATGTCACGGTATTTGTTTGGGTTCTCGGACTTGAGCAGGGTGATGAGGACGAACACGGGATGGTCTCCCACTAAGAAGGCAAAGGGCATCTTTGTCCAAAGAAAGGGCCGAAAAAGTGCCATTTTCAGAGTAAAACGATTATTATTCACAGTTTGTAATTGGTTTCAACTGAAAACTGTTCATGTTACAGTTATTATACAGAGGTTATTTAGAAGTGTACTAAGTTCTCTTGTCATGCATTCAACAATTCGTCAATTGCTTTACTGCAATAGATCCTAATGGAGGATGTTTGCTTGAAGGACAAAAGTTACGTTTTCGCTCTACTGGATGGTGGCCATCTTAAATTATTAGGGCCAAATGATGTCGTAACGTCAAACTAATATCAGAATCGGAATCCTCGTCGTCAACTCACCCGAAAAAGTGTCTGTGTACATAATTCTAGGTGCTTTGGTTCAAAACTTGATTTTTCCAGATAGCGCTGGCGGCCATCTTGGATTTTGGCCTCTGGTGAAAAATGCCAGCATTTTTCGAAGGTGTAGGGGGGTCTAATTTTGTTCTAAAGGGTCCGTAGAAGTCAAATCAATCGTCAAACCTTTGCAGCCAGAGAATGGTCACGGGAGTAAGGATCTGGACCTAACTACTGTTAGTTCAGTCCACAGGGCGGAGTCCGGTATACCATTTAGACACTTAAGCCAGGTTGGATGCTCAGACCCCGGAGAACAACTTAGAGATGACAACAAATACTTTGTACTAGGTTGGGACCCTCCCACAACCGTTCGGTACTAAGGTTGGGACCCTCCCACAACCTTTTCCACAGGCACAGAAGCAATGCTGTAACTCTAAGTGGGAAGTCCGGTATACCATTTAGACACTTAAGCCAGGTTGGTTGCCAAGACTCCCACCGAACCTAAAACTAAAGGGGGGAGTTTACGTCCTCTCAGAAAAAACCCACCGAACCAATGAATCTAGGGGTCCTTAACGTCCTCACAGGAAATTTTCCTTTTAGGGACGTGAGTTGATGATACGCTTTAAAAACAAAAAAATAAAATAAAAAACAAAAAACAAAAAATAAAAAAAGGAGAGAAAGAAAAGGGCAAGACCAAGCAAGCCCGACCGTGATAGGACCCCGACCCCGCTCTCCATGAGTAAGGGAGGGGGTGGGGCAATAAGAAATATACGTTAAGATCCTTGTAAGAGGAATATTAATAATTTTTCTTTTATATGCGTTGACTTCCTAGGGGAAGGGCCATTAAAAACATGGATTTTAATTCAATTTTAGTTTCGTTAAAAAAAGATAAAAATCAGGACCACCTGTCAAGGTTTAAAAGTGACTACATTGTGAGAATAATATAAAGAACATGCGCAAACACGTAATACTGATCTTCTAGTAAGATTTGGACACATCATTTCATTTACTATGTACATTAAGGGAAAAGTCTGGGTTGTGGCACTCGATCACTAGGTGGGGCACTGCCCTTCGCTCCCTGTTACCCGAGCGCCAACAACCATTTATAGGAAAAGGTACAATAGCGTTTTAGTTTTAAAAACAACAGGATATGTCAGAGTTGTAGATTACTTTTGTGAAGAACGAGACATGGTCGAGGCCGTGTTTATCGTCCGGGTTAAAGAGTTGAATTGGCATAAGGTTATATTTGTCCATATAATCATACAGGGTTGCAAAGCGGGTTAAGTTTGAAGTACATTTTACGAAGGTGTGCTCTATGGTAATTTCGCTGCCACACTCGCAGTTTCTTTTGAAAACGGAACAATTGAGGCCTTTGGTACGGGCCCTTCTTAGAATGCGTAATAGGGCTGGAGGGAGTTTAGGAAAAAAACCTCCTTTGATGTATTTCATGGGGTCGTTCTTGTGTGTGCTGTTTAGTTTTGTAAGTAAAAATGCGTTTAGGAAGCTATGGTATTCTGAGATGGAGTAGCCAATATTAATTTCGGTTGAGGAGGAAAGGGCAGCCTTCTTTGCTGCAGTGTCGGCTAGATCATTTCCTCTTAAGTTAGTATGCGAGGGAATCCATATTAGGTCTAGGGCCGTGCCCTGTAAGATTACTTGATGGCATAAAAATAAAATTTCTTGTTGCATATTTGTTCTGTTTTTTGTCCCATTTTCTAGGGCTTCTAGGGAAGATTTGGAATCTGTACAGATTACCACTCCTGCGGGTGAGACTGGCATATCGTTAATAAATGAAACTGCCATAAAGATAGCATATAGCTCAGCTGAGAAAATTGAAATGCCTTTATTTAATTTATACCGCTTTTCTATTTTTAATTCTGGGATTACAAAGGCACAGCCCACTCTGCCGTCTGGCAGCTTCGACCCGTCTGTGTATACTTTTAAAAAGTGGCTATATTTCTTGTTTATTGTTTCTTTTGCCAGTGTGGCCAGATATAACAAGTGATCGGTTTTTTTGAGATTATATTTACTTTTGGAGATGATGTTGGGGGGTTCCAATAACCACGGCGGGTATATTGGGGCCGAGATAAGTTCAATGTCTTTTATCTGCTTGTTTATGTTGTCGAGGAGATTTTCTGCATAATGTTTAATTGGAAGGGCTTTCTCATGGAGTTTAGGGGTATAACGATTGTTGAAGGTTTTTGTTTTATAATCGTTGATTAGATCGTTTATGGTCTGTGTTACACTATTTGGGAATCTTTGCTGTCTGATAAAATATTGGGTTGTCCGCAGTAGACGTTCCTCGTCGAGGGTGAGCCAGCCCACTTCTCTGTAGGTAGCTTTCACGGAGGCCCATCTAGGTACATCTAATGCTATTTTCAAGGCCTTTACTTCGGTTGTTTGCAGTTTTTTGAGGATGGTTTTAGGCGCTGAAAAGAAGGATTCCTGCCCGTAGGCGAGACGCGAACGGACAAGGGCTCCCACCACCAGCGTCAGACTTTTTTGGCTGTTTGCCCACGGTTTAGTTTTGAGGAACCTGATTACATTTATTGCCTTCGAGGCTTTTTGTATTAAATTATTAATGTGGGTAGTCCATATTAGTCTATCGTGGATGGTTACACCCAGGAATTTTACTGTTGTACTGGGCTTTATGACTTGGTTATTTATTTTAATGGACCTCAAAAACTAACAGCTTATATACCTTTCGTGACTGTCCCTGACGTCACCGCTAAAGAACCAATGAAAACGTCGCTCTGGGACCACAGAACAAAATGGGGAGGGAGGGGGGAGAGTTTCGGGGCTGCTGTCAGCCTCCATAGAAGCTACAGTTAAAATCCCTCAAAAATACACAAAAACTCCTGTACTAAGAAAACTACATCAAAAACGCTATAAAGAAATACATCAATAAAATGGAAATTCTTCGACGCATCATTTGATACCAAACACTCATTGGTTATCAACACTGTGAACAAAGTTCAAAACCTCTGACTATTACCTCGCAAAAAAAACAAAAACATGCAGTTACAAGTTAACCACAATCAAACACAGTGTATATTCAACAGGCTTCTCATATGTAGATGATAAACATAAAATCTACATTCTACTAAACAAATGAATACAAAATACATATTTATATCGAATACATGGGTAAAAGAAAGAATGATATAAAAGCTACAGAAAAGAAGAGAGAGAGAGAGAGAGAGAGAGAGAGAGAGAGAGAGAGAGAGAGAGAGAGAGAGTGTGTGTGTGTTATCTGTGTCTATGTATGTGTGTTCGTCTGTGTGTAACAGGTATTATTAACAAAAGCACAGCAACATAAAAGTAAAGAATCAGGTCAGACAGGAAAAGCGGGTTGGGGAGGAGGGAGGTGAGAGGTAGATGTAGCAAAACAATGCTTTCGCTGACTGCCCTCGCGCACAAACAAAGGCGTAGGGGGTGAGTGACAGGAGAAGTGACCTTGGGGTTAAAAAAAATAGAGAACAATGAGAAAGGACTGGATCATACCTATTTCCAAACCATTTACTAAGGAAAAGAACAAATATGATTTTAGAGTGTGAATCTTAATTCCACACAGTTTCAATACTAACTTAGATAATATATTCTGCTCTCTACGCCTTCTCTTCTTCTTCACTCTATATACTTTAAGAAGAACATTGCATATGGAGAAAAGACAAAAATATTCCTGCAGTCGCTTTTCTCCACACCTGTGTATTGTTGGCTTCCCCTCGAGTAGCTTCCCTTGCTTCTCTGTCTTTGTCATTTGTTGGTTTGTGCAGTGCAGTTGTTTTGGCAGTTATTCTCCTCTTTATCTGTTCTATCGTCTTTCTTCTTCTTTTTTGTGTGTGTACTTTTGTGTCTTTGTGCCTGAAGAAGACCCTTAGGTCGAAACGTCGCTGTTATTCGTTCCGTGTTCGTCATTTTAACGTGAGTAGGCTACATTACTTTTTGGTCTCTTTATTGTTCCCTCTCACGTGCAGTCGCCATTGTTTAATACCTATTCTTTATATTTTCCTGATTTCAAAACATATGTTCTGTCTGGATTAAAGGCACAGTAAGCCTCCCGTAAACCATCACAGAGCTCCCCGAGCGTCTAAATGCAGTACAAGCATACTTCCATTTGAACGCTCACCGAACGGGAACATCCTGGCTGCTTTCTGTCGAGCGTGAGACATTTTCAAAGAATTTATTTTCGTAGACTTGTTCCGTTAACAACAACGGCGCCTCGTTTTTGCGCTAGACCTAACTTTTAAAATCTAAATAATAAATTGACAGCTTGTTACGCAAACATTCTTTAATCATAAAAGAATTCGTTTTTCATCAAGACAAGATCAGAACAATTCGAAGTTGTGAAAGTTTAAAAAAAGAAAAGCCCGGAAGCAGGGTCACGCAAGGGTCGTAGCAGACGACGGCCGGTTTATCAGTGCAAATCGCCGTTCCTCTCAACAGTCATAAGCCATCGCTAGAGTTCTTGTGAACCACAGCCGTTGTTTCGTGCGTAAAAAAAACGTGCTATTGTAGATAAGCTTACGTCGAGTCGCATTCAAATGACTAACTATGACGACTGCATTGTGAAAAGGGAAAACTGGATCACACGGGTTCACGATGGCTCAGGGGTAAGATAAACCACGCAAAAATAAATTCTTTGAAAATTGTTCTCTCTTTACGGAGGGCACCTAGGATGTTCTCAATTGGTGAGTGTTTAAATGAAATGGTGTTTGTACTGTGTGTAAAAGCCTGACCGTATCTGTGATGGTTTACGGGAGGCTTACTGTGCCTTTAAAAACAAGCTCAGAAAAATAAAAAGAATAAAGAAAAGCGCACTTTCCTGTCACGCGCTGTACACTACTGCGCTATGACCTATGCTGGCTTTTCACTTCAAGCGATCACGTTTACACGTGAATATTTTACTGTTGTTATCGCCTTTAGTCTGGGTCGCGGTAATCAGCAAAGCATTGTCTTCGTCAAATGCAGCGCGTTCAGTATCATTATGTGAGTTAGACAGATTGACTATTTGACGCGATTTGTTTTTCTGTGTCTTGAATCTTGATCCTTCTATTGAATACCCCCATTCCACACCTCCGTTCTAGGTCCCGTTTCCGTTGCGACCAAGGAACGGCACGGGAATGGGAGGGATCGGGAGGGGACCTTAACGGAACGCCAAAGGACGTTAACGGAACTCCTTTGAAAGGTAGGGACGGTTGGGACGGGTGAGTTCGGGCTGCATGTTCAAAGTTTTAGCCATTCCCCGCCCGTTCCATATGAACGGTAATGGAACCTTAAAGGACCAGACCACGCTGTTTTAAAGGTTATTAGAACCACTAACCGATGACTGAAGGTTAGAGAAATGCACCTAAAGATTCCAAAAATGTAAAGAAATTCACCGATTCGTAGCTTTATCATTGTGATTTAATTAAAAACGTTCCGCCAAATTCGTCTGCTAAACGAGACTTCGAAATGGCCGCCAGTAGACGAGAACCGGCTGTGACGTCATTTTGTACCCGGAAACCGAAAGTTACAGCTTACGCTGAAGTGGGCGTTTGCCTACATCGAGCATCAACAACACGCCGAAGGAATGCGCACGGCTGCTGATAGCTATGAAGTATAGAAAAAAGGTTCAGGCATCAGTTGTCACCTTTTTCCGATGGGCTTACAACTTCTGCAGCAAGACTGATTAACTGGAAACGGCCAACACGATGTGCTGTGTTTCGCGACACTTTCTTCCAATGCGAACGCAGTTAAGCCGGCAAGAAAACCTGGCACACACAAAACAGCTGTTGCCTAACGCAGTTCCAGTTCCGACAATTGTTGACCACTCACAGGAGGTCAGAAACCGGATACCAATGTCATCAGAACGATCTGCTTTCACTAAACGCAGACGAAAGGAAGTGAGTACATGTATACTGAATGTGTTCTGTAAGGGATAGGGGTCCAGTGTCACTGGGCGTTTTTGTCAGACTGACAGTATTTGTAGTGGAATGGCATCTGTTCCTAATTTTAAGCACATGTGTTAAGATTACAGATTAAAACATATATCTGTTACTACATGTCCGTCCCCATGCACCCACCTTAAAGTTCCCTCTCTCTCTCCCTCTTTTACACTCACCTGGGTAATCGATGAGTCTCAGGTTTAATCAGTGTCCGTCCATATACACATAGACATTCACACAAACACACACACGTTGTTATAGTTGTTATCTTCTAATTCAGTGTTGTATTAAATGGATAAAGAAATCGTTAATACAGCAAGCTTGCATGAATAATTTGCTGTTGTCCTTTTTTTCAGATCAGGTTCTGTAATACAGTAATTATAATTAATACAAGTACAAATTCATGTTTGCAGTCATACTCATAGTGTGTGTGTGTGTGTGTGTGTGTGTGTGTGTGTGTGTGTGTGTGTGTGTGTGTGTGTGTGTGTGTGTGTGTGTGTGTGTGTGTGTGTGTGTGTGTGTGTGTGTGAAAAGCACTTTGATACTTAAAACATCTGTGTTATTTGATTTTATTACAAAACTGCAGTCAGAATATTAAGCAGACCTATTCCAACAATACATTTTGATCAGCAGTAAATGTAAATGTAATGTCAAATTATGAACAACAATCATGTGAGCAGATATATCTAACAGAAACAAATAGTCTAGCAAAATAATACAACCAAACTGTACATGTATGGACATCATCATCCACATAAAAAAAATTGATTGTAGGAAGAGCACTCTGTGTTATTACCACTGCTTCAGTCAAACTGCCAGTTCAACTTTATCTCTGTGGGTTGTTTTTTTTCTCTCAGAGTAACATGGGAAAAAAACCTTTAAAAAACTTGCATGCTACAGAGCTGGATTGTTTCTAGTGATCATGCAGCATGATTTATCCGCATAGAAAACTACTGAAACACCTAAACAGAAATAACAATGTCTACAGAAAAAATCCACTGTTTGATTGCTGTCTGTAGTACTCCTCTTGCTAACAGTGGCATTAAAATAATTAAAACTAAGCTATGCTCTCTTGGGGGGGGGGGGGGGGGGGGAGTACTCTGAGTACTTTTTGTGTCTACATAGGCAAAACAAAACTATGCAATGTTTCAGATTTCCTGACCCACCCTATGTTTTTCCTCCTTATCCTGGACTATTTTGGACTCTTACAAAAATGTACTTCAAAAATGACAAATCTTAATTTTGCAGGCTTACAAGGAAATTGACTCTTCTCTTACAACCAGAATACACCATGATTTCAAGCAAATAAAAAACTACATGCACCTGAGAAAAAACACTTTAATTCAAGAAGTTACACCTCCTAACCCCAGCTTTTCAATTCAATTCAATACGTTGTTGATGTTGATTATGGAGCTTAACGTCCTCCCAGGTAACTAGGGACCTATATTGGGACATGATTTTTTATACAATGTTAAAAGTGTAGGGTGTAATGGGGGGGAGGGGGACTGCAGGGTGACGGGGTGTAGTCGCTAATAAATTTAAAGGTGCGTTTATTATCTAATATACCAGACATTTTGTTTTGGCTGGTGTACAGAATAACATCACATAAAATCGCACTCGCAAAACATACAAAACACATAAAATGTACACATCAGTACACACATAACCCAAACCACGCATATCCATACCAGCACCATCACACACATATCCACATACATACTCTAGTTTGTACATTATAAAAATAAATACATTATGATTAATATCATTACTAGTCAACTTAAATTCAGGCTCAAAATAGGTCTTAAGATGGATGTTATTTAGTGTAATGAAGAGATTATAAAAACAAAAAAAGCTATGAGAAAGAAAGTATGAAAGAATTATGCCCATTCTCCAGTGAAAGTTCTGCTGATTGTGGTAACTTTTTTTTTCTGTCTAAAACAGGCATCAGGTTAACTGAAGGAGCTGTTTGAGGGGGTGGTGATCCTAACACTGGCCTATGGCAACACTGGCCTTGGCAGCTACAACAAAGCTCTGCATACACAGCAAGACTACAATGCAACAGTGCCCAGACTTTGACTGCTACAGCTAGACCAGTTGACAAAGCTCAAGTTGTCACCAAGCAGGACGCCCCAACTGGTGACCAACTATATAGACTGAGGCTGCCTATCTCCAAATCTGACAAAGCAAGAATTGTTACGCAAGCTCCACATTTCTGTTTGCAGTTTAAGCCGACCTTAAGTATGCAATGGTTATGCACACCCCCCCCACACACACACACACACACACCCCGCAGTTGAGAGTTGTAATGTACCTTTTATTTATCTTACATATATTTGAAGCCTGTGTAGCTCTGTGACAGAAAGAGGTCTCTGATGGCAGTGACCAGACAGGCAGGAAGAACTTTCCTGTTCTTTCGGAAAGTCAGTGAGTGTGCAACTTGTCGGTATGTTCTGAACACATCAAAACATGTTCTTTAATTTAAGCTACATAATATCATGTGGATGCACTGATTGGGTGTAAATAATAACAGCAATTGGTACAGTCAATTCACTAAATGTGCAACAGAACCCTAATCATCAGACATTTTACAACAGCAAACTTCAACAGTCCTTTTACTTTCCTGAATGTCATTATTATTTATTAAAACATGCATCTAGAGCAACATACATATAAATCTTCTTTTATTAAAGTTCATCTGAAATTCAGGCTGCTTTCCCATGCAAAGTACAAATGCAAGTGTCCATAAACCAGGGTTTAATACATGTAGTATGTGAGTGAGTTCTGATGAAAAAGTGATTGTGTTGTAATATTGGTTATTACTGAGTGTTGATGTTACAATGATTACATTATAAAAACAACAACAACAGAACAATGTGAAGAGCAAACTTCTTCTGTGGGCATGCAAGTGAGTTAAAGGCACAGTAAGCCTCCCGTAAACCATCACAGAGCTCCCCGAGCGTCTAAATACAGTACAAGCATACTTCCATTTGAACGCTCACCGAACGGGAACATCCTGGCTGCTTTCTGTCGAGCGTGAGACATTTTCAAAGAATTTATTTTCGTAGACTTGTTCCGTTAACAACAACGGCGCCTCGTTTTTGCGCTAGACCTAACTTTTAAAATCTAAATAATAAAATGACAGCTTGTTACACAAACATTCTTTAATCATAAAAGAATTCGTTTTTCATCAAGACAAGATCAGAACAATTCGAAGTTGTGAAAGTTTAAAAAAAAGAAAAGCCCGGAAGCAGGGTCACGCAAGGGTCGTAGCAGACGACGGCCGGTTTATCAGTGCAAATCGCCGTTCCTCTCAACAGTCAAAAGCCATCGCTAGAGTTCTTGTGAACCACAGCCGTTGTTTCGTGCATAAAAAAAACGTGCTATTGTAGATAAGCTCACGTCGAGTCGCATTCAAATGACTAACTATGACGACTGCATTGTGAAAAGGGAAAACTGGATCACACGGGTTCACGATGGCTCAGGGGTAAGATAAACCACGCAAAAATAAATTCTTTGAAAATTGTTCGCTCTTTACGGAGGGCACCTAGGATGTTCTCAATTGGTGAGTGTTTAAATGAAATGGTGTTTGTACTGTGTGTAAAAGCCTGACCGTATCTGTGATGGTTTACGGGAGGCTTACTCTGCCTTTAATCTTGTGTGTGTGTGTGAAACTATATGTGCCTGAGTGTTACAAATTTAAATGACAACAGTTTTCTTGATAGCCTTTAAAAACAACAACAAATACATACATTTAACAATCAAACAAATATAGGCACCTCAAAAAAAGTTGTATGTACACCTTCGTGGCTGGTGATGCATTCTTGCTCCCCTGCAAGTTTTCATTCTACAATGTACCTCAGGCTAGCTTCCTCTCTCTCTCAAATCTGCCCCTCCCACACAATACAACAGGTGCAGTGGCCACTCTGACACCAGTCTCTGAAATAATCAAGAACAGTTAAAACTGCGATGAGCTGTTGTTCTTTTACTCGTGAATGCAATGCATGAACACTTAAACAATATCCCACTTATTCGCGAGTGCGTTGACAAGGCGAGAGTGAAAAAATAGCACAGACTCGAAAGCAGACGATAAGTTCAGCACAGAGAGCGGGCGTGTTTACCTTTGATCGCTGAGACAAACAGAGTCGCAATTTTCATCGTCACTGTCTTTTCACTACTGCTGGAAGTGGCCTCCGCTCCTCATCTTTCATGCTTGATTCGAGGAGAGAAACTGGTAGTTCGAACATGTACGGTTCAATTTCGTCTGCAGTTACGCTTGTTGCCATGTTGGTAAACAACCATCTTCACACAGTGTGACGTCACGGATAATTTATTCATAAGCCAGTCTCGCGAAGATCACGCGGCACAATGGCGGGTCGTTTTGGAGAAGAAATCCGTCGCTTCGGTCACGAAATTCGTCGGATTACGGCCTTAGAAGATTCCGAAGTAAACCAAACATTGTTGAAGACGGTAAGAAAGTGGTTTTCTAACTAACTGCAAACATCGGGAAGTGTTCGGTCGCGCAGGAACACGATTCGAAGCGTTTTTGACGCTAAAACAGCATGGTCTGGACCTTTAAAATCGGCAACGGAACTGATGGATCGTTAATTGAACTTAACGCAATGGTAACGCAACGCTAGCGCTCTCACACACTGAGTTGTCATACCCGCATTCCATACATCCGTTCTCGCTTCCGTTCCCAGATGCCCTGTTTGTTGTCTTCGGCGCGCTGTCTTTTATGTGTTTTGCTGTTGTCTTTGGTGTATTATTTCCGCACATCCGTGTTGATGAAGTGGCGTTCTAATGAAGCTACACCATTCTTCGTGCTGGTTGTTTGACTGCCTTGGCCATACATGTGTTACTTCATAATACGTTTGAAGTATCACTAGGACAGAACTTTCATCGATAGTTAGAATATCGAATTAGTGAGAGTAAAAATGATTTTCTTTGCTTTGATTTTAACTGAGAGTATAGCTTCCTACGGTCCTGAACATGATTGATAACTAGCAACCTGTGATTGATGAGAGGTCAACATGGTGTTCGCCAACAGATCTCACTGAAGAAGCATCTGTTCTCCTTCGGGTCCATGATGAAAGAGGAGGAGCAGCTGAAGAACGAGACGTCCGAGTACACCAAGCTGGTGTCCTCCCTCTTCAAATGGGCCACCATCGAGTCCTACAAGTGGAAGTTCAACAAAGGGGACCCTCCGCCGGGATGTAAGTCCATTGATGCCGCTGCTGCTGTTGTTCTTGTTGCTGCTGCTGCTGCTGCTGCTGATGATGATGATGATCATGATCATGATCATGATCATGTTCATGATAAACGTATAACTTTTGAGGAATTTAGCCGTAAAGATCTGAACATTGACGAGATAAATTGCTTTTGAAACTTTTATTTAATGCTTGTGTGTCTTGTTTCCTTTTCAGACTAATCCCGATTTCAGCATTGCATGCAGTTAACTCCACAGAAATGTTGAACGAGATGGGGTGAGATGCCCTACTGGCAGAGACATACGGACACAGGGAAAGAGACAGGAAATCAGACAGAAACGCACTCACGCATGCACGCAAACACACACGCCATTATATACACACACACAGACCATACCCACGAGTACTCATTTTCTTAAACAAATTTTCGAACACTTAAAAAAAACACGACCATCAGCGGAAACAACACACAGAACACATGATTAATAAGAAAACATATTTTCTATCTTTCTTGTTTTAATTTTTTTTTCCTCCTTCGAGAACCATTTACCGTCACATGTTGTGTGTGTGTGTGTTCGTGTGTGTTCGTGCGTGTTCGTGCGTGTGTGTGTGTGTGTGTGTGTGTAGTGTGTGTGTGTGTGTGTGCGTGTGTATTCGTGCGTGTGTGAGCGTGTGTGTGTGTGTGTTCGTGCGTGCGTGCGTGCGTGTGTTTGTGTGCGTGCGTGTGAGCGTGTCACAATGTAAGTTCATGCGTGTGTGCGTGCGTGCGTGCGTGTGCGAGTGCGTGCGTGAAAGCGTGTGTTCGCGCCCACGCGGACAAGTGTGAATACGTGTGCTTGTTTGTGTGTATGTGTGTGGTGTGTGTGTGTGTACGTTCGTGTGTCCACGCGCCGTGAGTGAATGGGAGTGTGTGTGAGCGTATATATGTGAGTGCGCGTCCGCCTACGTGTGTGCATGCTTGTGCATTGTGGTGGTTTTTTTAATGTGTATGATCATCAAGTGATACCTAGCCACATTGCGTGCAGATACAAGGTGCGAGGCCACGGTGATTTCTGGAACGTGAAAAAGAACATTCCAGGCTGGGTAAAGAGAGTGTCTGATGACCAGCTGCTTGCAACTCTTCACGGCCACTTAGACTACATGATCAACCTCGCCCGGCGAACGTTAGTTTTCATTCACATGCACACATGCACAAACAAACAAACAAACACAGAAATACATACACATGTATACAGACACATACGAGCACAGTGACTCACACAGTGTAATGCAATAAGGGAGCGAACCTTTCTCTTGCATATTGCGTTTTACTTTCATTCTCTCCCCTTGGCGCATCGCCTCCCTCATCGAGTCGTGTGAAAAACGTTTAGATTTATAGTTTTATTTATATCGGGGGGGGGGGGGGGGGACGGGCAGACATTCAGACAGAGAGAAAGAGACAGAGGGTGGAAAGAAAAGAACAGACAGCGTCAGAAAGACAGCAAATAAAAGGGGTAAGAAAACTCAACATAAGAGAGGAACAAATGGAATAATGGATTTGGGTCAAAGAAAGGACCAAATACAGCCATTCAATTGCGATCAATCAGATTGCGACTTTCTTATTGGAGATAGCTATCAATTATTGGATTGTGTCGCGTTCTTACACCGCGTTGGAAACAAAGAAATACAGCGCCAGCTTGAAAAGTGCAGCGAACAATAAGGCTAAAATGACAGAGAACAAAACCCGCAACAACAACAACAAAAGAAGAAAAAGATAGTCACAATCTGTCGCACGTATCCGTCTGTGAAAAATGCGCCCAGCAGCGATTTTGAGAACTCCAGGGCCTATATTCAGGAAGGATCCGACAGTGGTTTTGTCGGTACGAGAAACAGAAAACTTCCGATAACCCCCTGTCGTGAAATTCACGAAGGACCAGGAGCGCCTATCCTACGATAAAGTTAGAGGTGCCTATCCCTACCGATAAGCACTGTTGTTGTTACGATAACTTTGATTTCAAGATTGCTGCCATCAGTTTGCAGCGTTACCGGGAAAGAAGAAATATTCTAAGACATACGAATTTGGGAGACGGGATACATGCACAAATTCATATTCCGCATGCACGATATTTTGCAGTTGACTGTTGACGGATGTAATAACTGATTATGACAACATTTAGTTTGCGAACAGAATGGGTGCCTAGCCTCTTGTCTCGCAAGAGATACTCGCGTTGCGATTTCACGCGTCTGGTGCATATCAAGACGTTTGCGTGGCGCCGATTTGGTGTGAGCCAGCCACGGTCAGCCAGCCCATAGACCAAATGGATCTATGGCCAGCCACAGCAAGCGGAGCCTTGACAGGGCGCAGCTGCTGCGTCAGGCGCACGCGCAGAGCGACCGTAAACAAGGGAATCACCCCGCTAGCTATCGGGGAGGCTGTCCAATGTCTGTGAATTCGGCAGTACGACAAAAGTTGTCGGACAGAGAGCTATCAAACTTATCATGACTTCAGGGTTAAGGTTATTACTTCACTTGATAAATGGCATTTTGTCCGCTCACTAAAAAGCGTTAAATAAAACCTCTTAACAAAATTTGTTTGAAAAGATAAAGTGTTGGAAAATAGAAACGAAACGGATAGTCAAGTCGACTGCCTTTAATGGCAGAGAGAGTGTAAATCAAATGGCAAGGACAGTAGATTAAAAACAAATGTAAGCAGACAATATGTCACAGTTTTGTTTCTGTATCACTGTATGCTTGAAGTTTTTAAAAATTAAAATAATGATTGACTTTACTAGAATGTGCAACTTTGATACTGTATCCGAGTTTGCAATACAGCATTTTGATGCAGTTATGACAATGCTTTTGCATTTATCAAAATGGTGGAAAAGTTCGTCTTCAAAATCCCACACAGAACAAATGCTCCGGTCTTCGCTTTGCAGACTTCTCTAAACGTGAGTGTCTGTCTGCCTGTCTGTCTGTCTGTCTGTATGTCTGTTTGTCTGTCTGTCTCTCTGTCTGTCTGCCTGTCTGTCTGTCTGTCTGTCTGTCTGTCTGTCTGCCTGTCTGCCAGTCTGTATGTCTGTCTGTCTGTATGTCTGTCTGTCTGTCTGTCGGTCTGTATGTCTGTCTGTATGTCTGTCTGCCAGTCTGTGTGTCTGTCTGTCTGTCCGCCAGTCTGTATGTCTGTCTGTCTGTCTGTCTGCCAGTCTGGCTGTCTGTCTGTCTGTCTGCCAGTCTGTATGTCTGTCTGTCAAGTTTTATAGAAGTACATGTACCTATCTATTGCCAGGGTAAAAGAGACGAAAGGACTGTCTTGGTCGTTGACCCTATGACGTAGAAGACAACGAGAAGCTAAAAGTGAACAAACGATTGTGAATGCAACGGCCTTAAAGGCGTTGACGTTCCTGCCGCTTGCGGATATTGTCCGGGGTCGGTTACAACCGAGAATAATGTCGCAACACACATTTTATGCACAATTGAGAATTCACAAAACGTTAAGCACCCCCATATTCGAATATTGAATAAAAGAGCATTGCCTAATACTAGCAAGGGATGACTATCCGATTAACCGTTTCCCATTTCACCGTCTCGGGAAACACAAACAAACCGACCCTCGCCAGAACAGGAAAAGTAGCTGGGCATACAAATAACCCGTCAAGTAACATCCATGAACTAACATGTTTCGATTCATCGCTTTGCTTATTTTGTATTTGATAATTTTCACTAAGTCAATTTAAAAACACTTTTTTTTATATCATATACTATTAGTCTACATATAGCCTATTGAAGCAAATGTACACCATAACATAAATGTTTTAACATTGTTGTGGTTAAATAACTTGACACCTTATGTCGATGTACATTTCCTGAACATGTAAAATATGAATAAACATTGTTTAAACCAACAAAAAACAAAAAAACAAAAAAAACTAAAATTGAAAGATCTTTCTGCCTTTGTGTCTCTGTCTCTGTCTGTCTGTCTGTCTGTCTTGCGTACTTCGGAGAGTTCGGAACAACGGCTGGCCTACGGGCATCACGGCTTTCAGTCTCGGCCTGGGCATTGGTCGTCCTGCCTGTCCGCCGTGTCGACTAATGCACTTTCGGTTCCTGTGGCTTCGGATTGTGTTATTAAACAGTGGGGTCTTGTATATCTTCGTCTATACATTTCTACGCTGCAAACTTGTGTGTGATCGTATGGTTCACAGCCAGCATCAAAAAGCAATTCTGAAAGGTATTCGTCATTACCTTTCGAAGTCAACAACTTTTTACTCGACGTATGAGCGCTCGCACATAGACGCCAACAAGACCACAAACACTCACACACACACACACACACACACACACACACACACACACACGCGCGCGCGCGAACACACACACATACACACACACGCACACACACACACACACACGCACTTGCACACACACACACACACACACACACACACACACACACACACACACACACACCTACTTCTCCAGAGCTAGAACTTGACACAGTATCGGCCAGGCAGACAGAATCCTGCTGACTTCCTCATAATGCATCATAATGCGCATTGACACCCGCGTTAAAGATAGCTGAGGTGTACATCAGATTGCTGATCAATCACACTATCACATAAGTGCTTAACGAACCGTAGACATCGCTAACAAAGGTCACCAAAGGATCACCAAAACCAAGGACCTCCGGTTAAAGAAGAGCGATAGACTGCCAGAAACCAAAGTCAAGCCACGGTCCTGCTTGGTATACTTGTCAACAAGCCCCAGTAACCCATCTGAGCCACTGAAAATGACCACACTACACCCCCCCCCTCCCTTCAGTAGAATATCTGCCCATATCATCCAAAAGCTCGACGCCCTTTTTACCAGTGTTGTCGCTCCCGACGTCGTAAAGACCAGTCAGATAATGGACCCTCATTCAACAGCTTTGATCATGAACGTTTTGCAGACAACCTGGGCTTCAAGCACTGACGCATCACCTTTAGTGCCGAACGCTGCATGTTCACATGTTGAAAGAAAGAAAATTATTTCGGATGAGACGATAAACCGAGGTCCCTTCGTGTACACTACATTGGGGTGTGCACGTTAAAGATCCCACGATTGACAAAAGGGTTTTTCCTGGCAAAATTGTATAGGCATAGATAAAAAAATAAAAAAATGTCCACCAGAATACCCGTGTGACTTGGAATAATAGGCCGTGAAAAGTAGGATATGCGCCGAAATGGCTGCGATCTGCTGGTCGATGTGAATGCGTGATGTATTGTGTAAAAAATTCCATCTCACACGGCATAAATATACACAAAGAAAAAAGCCAAGCACCCCCCTTCAATTTCGCAATGACTGATTTTTAAAGTTCTGGTATGGAAACAGTAAGTTCAGGAGCTCGGTTTGACAAATGTTATCGACAAGAGCAACTCTTTGGAAATAACATCACACAAGAAAACTCCAGTTTTGATTGGTTTTAATCGTGATTTGGTACCTTGCCAAAAAGTGACGTTTTAACCCTAAAACAGTACCCCTGATAAGTATGGAGCTGCAAGCTGAAAAAGACAGGTTTAGGTAAATGTGTCATGAAAAAAATGTAATTGAGAGTGCTCAGATGGCATACGCGATTCAAAAGTTCAATATCGAGTGAAACCCCCGCGTGCCCGGATGACGGCGTCAACCCTGCGTCTCATCCCTCCAGTCAAACGTCGGATCTGTTCACGGGTCACTTGCAACCACTCACGATGCAAAGCTGCCTCCAGTTCACGTAATGTCTGCACAGGAGGCTGCAGAGCTTGTATACGACGCCCCAGGATGTCCCAAACATGCTCCAGCGGATTAAGATCTGGACTCATTGCCGGCCATGGGAGTGTTGTTACAGCGTTGTTCTGGAGGTAGTCCACTACTGCCCTGGATCGATGAGGCCTGGCGTTATCATCCATGTACACGGGTCTTGTGGCAAGTGGGTGGTTGTCAAAATGAGTAACGACAACAGGTTCCAGGACATGTCGCATATACTGATCACCCGTGAGGTTGCTACGTATGGTGACAAGGTCTAGCTTGCAGTCATGGGAAATGCAACCCCAAACCATGACTGACCCGCCACCGAATGGAACAGTTTGTCTGATGTTCCTGGGTGTATAGGCCGTGTTCCTGTGCCTCCATACCCTCAGTCGGCCGTCAGTGACATGGAGAAGGAATCTGCTTTCGTCCGACCAGTGGATCCTCCTCCACGTTCTCAGGTTCCATCTTTGCCGTGCCAGACACCATGCCAAGCGTCTTCTCTTGTGGTCATCTGTCAGTCGGGGACGCTTAATGACTCTTCGGGCTGCCATTCCTGCAGCTTTCAAGCGGTTTCGTACGGTCCTGGTTGACAGATGTCGATTTGGAAGCCATGCTCGTTTCAGGACGGTACTCGTTGAAAATGGCTCACGCCGAATTATTCGGAGAAGTGCTCGGTCTTCACGTTCTGACGTCACACGGGGTCGCCCTGACTGTGGACGGTCCTTCACAGCACCAATCTGACGATGTTTGCGTACCAAACGGCTGATGACGGTGTAGTGGTAGCCAAGTTGACGACCAATCGCTTTGAAGGATGCTCCTGTAGCATGCATTCCTATAATCTGCCATCGGATTGCCTCTGATAATCGTCTTCTCGCCATGTTCACAGAGAATGTTTGCAGATTCACGGTGTGTCAACTGATTCCGTTCGTCCACCGGATGTTTCCGTTCATCCGCAGGATGTGTCCGTTCATACAGCCCCATTTTCGTCACTTGCTTCGGGAAAAACGTTGTGGTAAGTCGTGTGGGCAGCGCGCTTGTGTGATATTGAAAGAATAAGGTAGCGAAATGGTTGGGCTATGTGTACGATAAGTACCAAGGTGCTAGTGAATCCTAATAATAACACACGCGGGCCGAACGTGGCAAAATTGCCTGATTTTTTAACATTTTCTTGTTTTTCTCGCTCTGTTATCGAATCTGACCCTTGATTTGCACATGATCACCAAAACCATTGCCTGTTACGACATTTCGCTTGAACAGAAGTTTATAGAAACCCATGGCTTTTGTACAATCACTTGTCTTTTGAAAACATACAGATTCCGTTCATACCCCATGTTTCCGTTCGTACAAAAGTGCATGTTTCCCTTCGTACGAAAAGCGTTTCCGTTCATACACATTCGTTAGATCAGAGTGAAACAGGCCCCCACTACAAGTTCTGTGTATTCCAATCGTTTTCAAATAGCACAAAGTACGAATGCGTGTGATATTGCACCTATGTAAACCATAAGACGAATTGAATTTGCAAAAAACAGTTTTGTGTCCGTTCGCACTGATTTTGACGGGAAAATGTGTCCGTTCGTACCACTTTCATCAAATTGTTTCCCTTCGTACCCTTTTCAGTAATGTGTTCAGTGACGGAGCATCTGTGTGTTTTGATAAGAACGAAGATTGATTTGTGCAGTTGTGCTTGCTTTGCAGCACTGCAACTAAGACTGAACTAAGTAACATGTACATTTGTATGTTACTCCTATCATGCCATTTGCTTCACCTGTGATAATCATGAGCAGAATTTAGACAAATCAAGAAAAAACATTATCCAGGCTCTATCAGTCCTTTTTACATTTAGTCAAGTTTTGACTTAATGTTTGAACATAAATGGGGAATCGAAACGAGGATCGTGGTTTATATGTGTGTGTGTGTGTGTGTGTGTGTGTGTGTGTGTGTGTGTGTGTGTGTGTGTGTGTGTGTGTGTGTGTGTGTGTGTGTGTGTGTGTGTGTGTGCGTGTGCGTGCGTGTAGAGCGAAACTACTGGACCGATCTTTATGAAATTTTACATGAGAGTTCCTGGGATTGATATCCCCGGACGTGTTTTTCTTTTTTTCGATAAATATTTTTGATGACGTCATATCCGGCTTTTTGTAAAAGTTGAGGCGGCACTGTCACACCCTCATTTTTCAATCAAATTGATTGAAATTTTGGCCAAGCAATCTTCGACGAAGGCCGGACTTCGGTATTGCATTTCAGATTGGTGGCTTAAAAATTAATTAATGACTTTGGTCATTAAAAATCTGAAAATTGTAAAAAAAAAAATTTTTTTATAAAACGATCTAAATTTACGTTCATCTTATTCCTTATCATTTTCTCATTCTTAAAACATATAAATATGTTATATTTGGATTAAAAACAAGCTCTGAAAATTAAAAATATACAAATTATTATCAAAATTAAATTGTCGAAATCAAATTAAAAACACTTTCATCTTATTCCTTGTCGGTTCCTGATTCCAAAAACACATAGATATGATATGTTTGGATTAAAAACACGCTCAGAAAGTTAAAACGAAGATGGTACAGAAAAGCGTGCTATCCTTCTCAGCGCTACTACTACCCCGCTCTTCTTGTCAATTTCACTGCCTTTGTCATGAGCGGTGGACTGACGATGCTACGAGTATACGGTCTTGCTGAAAAATTGCATTGCCTTCAGTTTCATTCTGACAGCTTGACTAAATGTTGTATTTTCGCCTTACGCGACTTGTTTTATAAATGTCTTTGATGACGTCATATCCGACTTTTTGTAAAAGTTGAGGCCGCACTGTCACACCCTCATTTTTTTTATCAAATTGATTTTAAAACTTTAGCCAGGCAACCCCCGTACTATGGGATTGCATTTCAGCTTCAAAGCTTAAAAAATGATAAAAAAAAAAGTTTGGTCATTAAACATCTGAAAATGATAAAAGACTGAATGTCTAGGTTTAGCTTGCAGAAAGCATATTTTGAACAGGTTTCACATAAGTTTAGATCTTTGAAATGACATTGTGTAAGGAAACTGGAAGAAGACACACTTATCAAAATGTTTGCTCTTCAGTAAGATTTTAAACAGGGATGGTATTGCACCAGAAAAGCCACAGTCGCGTGTTGTTGCACTCATGAACAACATGCATTATGGGTTATACATAAGTCGAATTAGGGGTATTAAAATGCTAATTGCACAAGCTTGCTACCAAAAATCACAAACGTCATGAAAAGCGTACGAAGGGAAACAATTTGATGAAAGTGGTACGAACAGACACATTTTCCCGTCAAAATCAGTACGAACGGACACAAAACTGTTTTTTGCAAATTCAATTCATCTTGTGGTTCACATAGGTCCAATATCACCTGCATTCGTACTTTGTGTTATTTGAAGACGATTGGAATACACAGAACTTGTAGTGGGGGCCTGTTTCACTCTGATCTAACGAATGTGTATGAACGGAAACGCTTTTCGTACGAAGGGAAACATGCACTTTTGTACGAACGGAAACATGGGGTATGAACGGAATCTGTATGTTTTCAAAAGACAAGTGATTGTACAAAAGCCATGGGTTTCTATAAACTTCTGTTCAAGCGAAATGTCGTAACAGGCAATGGTTTTGGTGATCATGTGCAAATCAGGGGTCAGATTCGATAACAGAGCGAGAAAAACAAGAAAATGTTAAAAAATCAGGCAATTTTGCCACGTTCGGCCCGCGTGTGTTATTATTAGGATTCACTAGCACCTTGGTACTTATTGTACACATAGCCCAACCATTTCGCTACCTTATTCTTTCAATATCACACAAGCGCGCTGCCCACACGACTTACTACAACGTTTTTCCCGAAGCAAGTGACAAAAATGGGGCTGTATGAACGGACACATCCTGCGGATGAACGGAAACATCCGGTGGATGAACGGAATCAGTTGACACACCGTGAGATTGTCGTCGCCCAGTGTTAAATACAGAAATTTGCAGCGTGAGCATACTGCCTTTTTTTAACATTCATGGGTTGCATGCTGCACGTGCTTCTCACAGGCAGTGGCGACACAATCTTGACGCGTGAACTTCCCAACCTTATTATGGAAACCCATGTATGTCATTACGAAGAAAAAAAATGGTAAAACAAATTTGACTCAATTATTATCACAAATTCATTCGGGGGGTGCTTGGCTTTTTTCTTTGTGTATAGATCCCTGCGCCTTGAGTCCGAGTCTGGAGATACGCGCGCGATATAAGACTTCATGTAACAAAACTATAAGGAGCCATTTTGGGAATGTTCCGAGGATGTGGACATTAAAAACATTACTACCCCGGCTAGGCAAAAGGGCCCTCAGATCACTTTCAAAGTTCTATCGCAAGATTTTGCGTTACAAATAATGCTACCGCGCAGGAGGACTGCTTTCACTTTGCAAAATAGATAACCTCAGCAGCAGAAACGATTGGTTAATTTTAAGTTTCTGATCTGCGATTTGTCGTTGTTACTGCGGTTGCCACTGCCGTTGACGCCGCCAAGATATGGTTTGGGTTGCAGTATTCGGCCTGCCATACTTTAAATGCTAAACAGAAATGAACAGAAAGGAAACCAATCCACTCCCTGGAAATGACGCACTGAGGTAAAAACAGATCATGATGGATATTTGATGAGACTGAATTCGGATAAAAGAGAAACTCCTCTAAAAGTCTTTACAGTCTTACGGCGTGCGGCTTGCTTTTCTTCATCCGAGAGAAAAGGTGCGTAAACATTTTAGTATGTTTGCTTCCATGTTTGTTGGGCCTGTTTTTGATCGTTTTTCCAGGTTTCGAAGTGTGTGAGCACAGTTATATGTGTGTGTCTTTGAAGTTTGTCTTTGTGTTGGTTATTCGCTTAACTCTTTTCTTCTTCTTGTTTGTTTGTGTGTGTGTTAATCTTTTCTGTTTCATCATTATTCCAGGTTTTCAGGTTTGTGTGCATCGTTTTATTTTTTCCCCCAAAACTTTTGTGTGTGATGGTCATTCGCTTGAATGTTGTTGTTGTTTTTGTTAGTATTTTTCTTTCTTATTCGTTGTGTTTGTGTGTGTGTGTGTGTGTATGTGTGTGTGTGTGTGTGTGTGTGTGTGTGTGTGTGTGTGTGTGTGTGTGTACGTAGCAGATCGAGAATGAACTATTTATTTTCTTACCGTTCGATTTTATCGTGCTGATGGTTTTCAGATGGGTTTAGAAAAAGTGAAATCATGAGCTATAATCACGTAGACAATTAACTGGATAGAAAGAAGGGGGGGGGGGGGGAGACTTCCACTTTCTGTTCCTGTGGAAGAGCTGACGAGGGGGGAAAACACTCCAAACTGTTGTTCACAGCATCAGACGACTCAACGGAATGAATAACAAGTCTTTCGGAAAGATTCGTGAAAAGTCAAAAAACTATTCTCCCCTTTCATCATAAAATAAAAATGACCAGGTTCCTTTTCCGTGTTTTACGACCTTCACCGGAAAAATACTTCAATTTTACAGTAAACACTACCCTGACTTTACATTGGTTCATTGGGCAATAACCGATTCGTGCAGGAGTCTTTTGTCAGTTTCTGCGTGCACGTATAAGGACTAGAATAAATTGTGCTTTTCGTCCTCACATACATCTTTACCTGTTAGAGAGAGAGAGTGAGAGAGAGAGAGAGAGAGAGAGAGAGAGTGAGAGAGAGAGAGAGAGAGAGAGAGAGAGAGAGAGAGAGAGAGAGAGAGAGAGAGACTTTTTAGTAATTTATTATCTTAATATTAATAATCATGAGTTGACTCTTTTACGTGTTGTAGCCTCCATACAGCCGTCATAAAATGATTAGCACCGGAAAATTGCAATGGTGAAGGAAAGACAAACGTTAAAGACAGATTTAGTTTTTCCAGTGGAATAGATAATGAAAGTGTCTTGTTCATTATATTTAGTCAAGTTTTGACTAAATATTTTAACATCGAGGGGGAATCGAAACGAGGGTCGTGGTGTATGTGCGTGTGTCTGTCTGTCTGTCTGTCTGTCTGTCTGTGTGTGTGTGTGTGTAGAGCGATTCAGACTAAACTACTGGACCGATCTTTATGAAATTTGACATGAGAGTTCCTGGGTATGAAATGCCCGAACGTTTTTTTCATTTTTTTGATAAATGTCTTTGATGACGTCATATCCGGCTTTTCGTGAAAGTTGAGGCGGCACTGTCACGCCCTCATTTTTCAACCAAATTGGTTCAAATTTTGGTCAAGTAATCTTCGACGAAGCCCGGACTTCGGTATTGCATTTCAGCTTGGTGGCTTAAAAATTAATTAATGACTTTGGTCATTAAAAATCTGAAAATTGTAAAAAAAAATAAAAATTTATAAAACGATCCAAATTTACGTTTATCTTATTCTCCATCATTTGCTGATTCCAAAAACATATAAATATTTTATATTCGGATTAAAAACAAGCTCTGAAAATTAAATATATAAAAATTATTATCAAAATTAAATGTTCCAAATCAATTTAAAAACACTTTCATCTTATTCCTTGTCGGTTTCTGATTCCAAAAACATATAGATATGATATGTTTGGATTAAAAACACGCTCAGAAAGTTAAAACAAAGAGAGGTACAGAAAAGCGTGCTATCCTTCTTAGCGCAACTACTACCCCGCTCTTCTTGTCAATTTCACTGCCTTTGCCATGAGCGGTGGACTGACGATGCTACGAGTATACGGTCTTGCTGAAAAATGGCAGCTACTTGACTAAATATTGTATTTTCGCCTTACGCGACTTGTTTTAAAACTTGTTTCGTACAACTCTCACCTACTCTTGTTGTACATGTCGTTTATATTAG
>NC_090245.1:90102721-90117721 GCF_037325665.1 Littorina saxatilis
TTAAAGCCATATGTACTCGATGACTATACACGCTAATTGCTTTACCAACAGCTGGAGACATGCTAAATTAAGTTCCCTGCAAAATATTGTGGTCTAGGACCCCTTCAATGTTGAGATATATATGTTAATTTTCATTTTGATCTGGATCGTCCTATTTATAGATTTGGCAACACATGTAACGTTGATGCAAGGGAGCTAACACCGCGGCTTTGTTGACAGCCTCACTTTTTCAGAGGCTAGAACAAGCTGTAATGCATGTATTATGGTCCGCGCATGGTGACATATCGTCATTATATGGTCTTATGGTGCGTTTGACATCGATTATGGGCAAACTACACTTTGTAAACACGGGAGCGCGTACATATGCCTTTAAAGACAGATTTAGTTTTTCCAGTGGAATAGATAATGAAAGTGTCTTGTTCATTTTAAAACTTGTTTCGTACAACTCTCACCTACTCTTGTTGTACATGTCGTTTATAGTAGGAGCGTGTATGTCCCTTTGTTCTTTAGATCTTGGGACATTATTGTTAAAAGTCCTCATACTTTAGCGTTCCCCTCAAACAGGAGGTATTGCCGACAAATTCTCTGGCTCAGGACATACCTGCCACCACCACCACCATCCCCAACCACCAACCCCCCCCCCCCCACAGCGCCCCACCCGTCCCCGTTTTCTACACCACCGATAATGTTGAAAAGCATCCAAATCGATCTGATTTCAGCGGAGAACAAACAGCGTCCACAGAAGTTACCCCTCGTGATTTAACCATGCGCGCGCACTTGCTTGGGACGCTGGTGGCTCTTGCCACGTGGCAGCTTGTCATTGGTCAAGAAAATCTGCTGAGGAATCCCAGCTTTGAGAACGAGGTGGTGGAAGCAGACTGGAAAGGCGCCGGATTCCTGATGGAGCGAGTCACTGACGACGTTTATGATGGAACTTACGCTATCAAATGCAGCCAAAGGTAACGGATTTATCACAGGGCGAATGTTGACAATGTCTTTGATGGCATGCATTCTATTGAAATTTACCCGAAGGAATGGTTTACTATGACATCATTGGTGGACATACACACACACACACAAAGACACACACACTCACACACACACACACACACACACACAAACACACACACACGCACACAAACACACACACACACACAAACACACACACAAACACACACACAAACACACACAAACACACACACTAACACACACATACACACACAAACACACACACATACACACACACACACACACACAAACACACACACAAACACACACACATACACACACACATAAGCACGCAGCTATAAACCAAGTTTCTCCGTGCAGGGATCGCGGCCTGGAAGGTCCTATTCAGATACCGCTGAACGTCACGCAAGGCAAGACGTACCAGTTCGAGGGCCACTTCAAGCTGCTGAACGGCCTGCAGGGCAAACTGTGGCAGACCTTCAAGATCGTTCTCCAGTACACTATCCCTGGCGTTCGTGAGTGTGAAGCATGTCATGGCCGTGTGTGTGTATGTGTGGCGGGGGATGGTTGGGGTAGTGTGTGTGTGTGTGTGTGTGTGTGTGTGTGTGTGTGTGTGCGTGTGTGTGTGTGCGTGTGAGCGTTTGTGCGAGCGTGCGAGCGTGTGTTTCTTGTTGTGTGTGTGTGTGTGTGTGTGTGTGTGTGTGTGTGTGCATGTGTGTGTGTGAGTGTGTGTGTGTGTTTGTGTGTGTGTGTGTGCGTGTGTGTATGTGTGTGTGTGTGTATGTGTGCGTGTGTGTTTGTGTGTGTGTGTGTGTGTGTGTGTGTGTGTGTGTGTGTATGTGTGTGTGGGTGTGTTGGTGTTTTGGGTGTTTTGGGGTGTGTGTGTTCTCGAATAAAATGTTCTGTATCAGTCTTAAATGTTTTCTTTTTTGTCAGCCAACTTGAAAACCTACAACATTGCCCTGAGCGGATTTGGAACACCACAAAGAGGGTGGTTTAAAGTAGAGGGCAGCATGGCAGCACCCAGTGTAGGTAAGTTCATTCCAACCTGTCTCTTTAGCAACCACCCCAGGGACCGACCTTTTGCTTGTTTGCTTAACGCCCAGCCGACCACGAAGAGCCATATCAGGGCGGTGCTGCTTTGACATTTAACGTGCGCCACACACAAGACAGAAGTCGCAGCACAGGCTTCGTGTCTCACCCAGTCACATTATTCTGACACCGGACCAACCAGTCCTAGCACTAACCCCATAATGCCAGACGCCAGGCGGAGCAGCCACTAGATTGCCAATTTTAAAGTCTTAGGTATGACCCGGCCGGGGTTCGAACCCACGACCTCCCGATCACGGGGCGGACGCCTTACCAGGGACCGACCTAAAAAGATTGTTATAGACAGGTGGTCACAATGAACAAGTTGATCAGATGGTACACAAACTCATCGGTGTTCGTAACGGGCAGGTGGTTTACTATCGAGATATGGCGCCAGGGCAGGTTCGACTTACGAACGATTTCCAAAGTTCGTCTGTTGTTGTTGTTGTTGTTGTTGTTGTTGTTGTTGTTGTTGTTGTTGTTGTTGTTGTTGTTGTTGTTGTCTGAATCCAATAAATTACTATTGATGAAGCCAGTTGCTATCACATCTTTATCTTTTGGCCTGTGAGGAAGGACATAGTCGTTTGGGCTTGACTAGACAACCCGATTGCGCTCACTACACGGTATAAAGAGAGCGCCGTTCAACCCGGCCGATTCCTCGGCTGACGTCACGCGTCCAAGGGAAGTAATTTTCGAGCGGGCTGCATTGACTCAGCCAAGAATGCAAACTTTCTTCGATTAAAGACATTGTAGCATGTCTAAAATCTTCGGACTTGTGTTATCAAGCTGTTAAAATCACCAAGTAACTTTTAAGTATAGTTTCAGTTACATGAGAACTCATTCTGATGAACAGATTTTGAGAGCCACAACCCAACAGCTGCCCTTTAACATTAGCAAACAGTTACCCTTGCATTAAATGTGAAATAACGGTGCGGATTATTTGGAGCTGATGAAGCAAGGTGGATTTTCCAACTCTTCGAATTTAAATACCAGACTACGCTTTACCTAAGTATAACTTTTTGCGGGGTTTTGTTGTAAAAAAAAAGTTTAAAAAAAATGTACCTTCGACTTTGTGTTGTTCAAAAAGTGAACATTGTACCTTCCTGTAGAGTTCACTGAGGCAAGACTAGCCCTTCGTGTTGTACAAATAGTGAACATTGTAACTTCCTGTAGAGTTCACTGAGGCAAGTTCGTGTTGTACAAAAAGTGAACATTGTACCTTCCTGTAGAGTTCACTGAGGCAAGAATAGCCCTTTGTGTTGTACAAACAGTGAACATTGTACCTTCCTGTAGAGTTCACTAAGGCAAGAATAGCCCTTTGTGTTGTTCAAAAAGTGAACGTTGTACCTTCCTGTAGAGTTCACTGAGGCAAGACTAGCCCTTCGTGTTGTACAAACAGTGAACATTGTACCTTCCTGTAGAGTTCACTGAGGCAAGACTCGCCCTTCGTGGGCCTGACCCGGAGGTGGCCTTTCTTGCTGACGACCTCAAGCTCTACGAGATCCCAGAAGACTCCTCTTGGAGAGCTCAGTCCTACCAGAACATCGAGGACCATCGCAAGGGCAACATCAACGTCATGTAAGTAGATCTCTAGAACAATCATCAGGATGGATTGTCAGCGCATGTTCTGATTATATGAGAAACAAAGGGAAGTAAGAGCTCTAAATTGTGCAATAGAGTAAATAAGAGTTATGCGGAACCCCTCTCCGGGCACCTGAGATAATATCAAAACATTGAAATGAAGAAGGGATTTTCGTCCTCAGACTTCCTCTTTTTACATTTAGTCAAGTTTTGACTAAATGTTTTAACACAGAGGGGGAATCGAGACGAGGGTCGTGGTGTATGTGTGTGTGTGTGTGTGTGTGTGTGTGTGTGTGTGTGTGTGTGTGTGTGTGTGTGTGCGTGTCTGTCTGTCTGTGCGCGTGTGTGTGTAGAGCGATTCAGACCAAACTACTGAACCGATCTTTATGAAATTTGACATGAGAGTTCCTGGGAATGATATCCCCGGACATTGTTTTCTTTTTTTCGATAAATACTTTTGATGACGTCATATCCGGCTTTTTGTAAAAGTTGAGGCGGCACTGTCACACCCTCATTTTTCAATCAAATTGATTGAACTTTTTGTAAAGCAATTTTCGACGAAGGCCGGACTTTGGTATTGCATTTCAGCTTGGTGGCTTAAAAATTAATTAATGACTTTGGTCATTAAAAATCTGAAAATTGTAATAATTTTGTTTTAATATAAAACGATCCAAATTTACGTTCATCTTATTTTACATCATTTCCTGATTCCAAAAACATATAAATATGTTATATTTGGATTAATAACAAGCTCTGAAAATTTAAAATATAAAAATTATGATCAAAATTAAATTTCCGAAATCGATTTAAAAACAATTTCATCTTATTTCTTGTCGGTTCCTGATTCTAAAAACATATAGATATGATATGTTTGGATTAAAAACACGCTCAGAAAGTTAAAACGAAGAGAGGTACAGAAAAGCGTGCTATGCAGCACAGCAAAACCACTACTGCGCTGAACAGGCTCGTCAGTTTCACCCCGTTATGCACAAGCGGTATGGAACGCCAGATGCGCCATGTCCTCGCAGAATTAATTCCGCGCCGGCGGACTTTCGAGATATTCTCGTCGTTGATTGGTCAGAAATTCCGCCCGGACTTTTAATGTCCTCGCGCAATTCCTCGGGGAATTCCTCGAGGAATTACGCGAGGAATTCCGCCCGGACTTTCGAGCTTATCTCTACTCACTAAAAACATGGAATGGGAATTTACCGGACACTCATATGTAATTGCTTTGAAATCAAGGGCGACCACTCAAATTCTTCAAAACGCAGGATTACAAATAGCAATTGATGTTGCGCTGTTAATGGTGCAAGATGTTAATGCGATCATTGCCAAGGTGCTTGAAGAAGACATTTTCTTACAGGCAGAATGTTAAATTAAACAGAAAAATACAGATTTTAGACAGATATGTACGCAATTTTGCTCGCTATATGGGCATCTACTTCTTTAGATACGTACTGAAATCAGCAACTGTCCTGCTTCCTTTGCAGACATGAATTGAGTTGTTGTTGTTGTTGTTGTTGTTGTTGTTGTTGTTGTTGTTGTTGTTGTTGTCAGAGATGTATTTTCTGGTTTATTTTTGGCTGGTATAGCATTTTATTCAAGTAAGGGTATGTATATTTGTCATTCGACGTAGACGCCTCTTTTTTTACTTAAAAGAGCGTAAAGGAAGGACTGTTGTTATGTGTGTGCGGCATCCTTTCAAAGTAGAACTGTAAAAAGAGGCGTAACACGACACAAATGACTCATTTCATGCGATTATGATACACGCTCACAGAAAAAAAGGATAGTGGACAAATCAAACCGATGCACAAACGGCCAGAATCTCTGTGTTCAGTCAGTCAAAACCCTTTATTTGAATCAAGGGAAACAACTCATGAGCACTTATCTGAAGTGTGTACTGTTTGCAAGAACCGCTTGCACGAAATAGCTACACTCACACACGCGCGCGCGCGGTTAATGTTGGTTTCTTTGATCCGACTCTCTTCCAATCCCACTGTTCTGATGTCTCTATTTACAAGATACAAGATACAAGATACAAGAAGTTTTATTGTCCTCATCAATACAAGGAAATTTGGCATGTGTGTGGCAAGACATAATACACTGATGCATAGACATTTGCAAAACACAACTGAAGTTCAATATCAGCACACCCTTACGCAACATACCCACTACTTCAGACACACAGGCTACATGTGCCCCTCGGACGTACGCAACCCACAATTCACCCAGTGTCACGTTTCAATATATCACTTAAGGTGATTATGAAACGGTTAGTTACTACTAACTAACTAACCACACCACGATCCACTCTCGCAGTCATACAATTAAAAGAGACAACAAAAGTATAAGTTTCAGACGCCTGTTTATGTAAAAACTCGCCACCTCCCTCGAGACTTCACTCAAATATGTTCTTTTACGTTCACAAAACGTAATAAAACCCCGTGGTCACTGACAAAATGCCAGTTAGAATATAGAAAATTATAGTAACACGCTGATCCCGTGTAAAGATAAGAAAATACGACTGTTCTGCTCAAAAGTGCTGATTAATGCAGGTGTCTCACACCCCACGTTGTCACTACTCGAAAATAATCACAGATAGCAAAAATAACAACGGTGGTCAACGGGGTGCAAAGACATGGTGCACTTAGCTTTCTTTGGCCACTGGGTGGACGGCCTGTAATTAGTCTTTTTAGCCTCCACAACTGCTCCGTCGAATGAAGTGCTGGTTAGCGTGGTGACGAAGCAGGGAACTGTGGAGGCATCAGGCGCCGCACCCAGTCGCTGGTTAGCTGGTTAGCCGGTTCGCTGGTTAGCTGGTTAGCCGGTTCGCTGGTTAGCCGGTTTGCTGGTTAGCGTGGTCCCCCAAAAGGCAGCCGAACAGAAGTTAGGAAAAGGCTGCAAACAGAAAGCATCGGTGCACTAAACATGTCAGCTACCCCTCACCCTCCACCTTTAAACATGTCATCCTTACATATCTCATCGAGCACGTGGGCCTGCACAAACGGACTTCCCACAACAACAAAACAGCCATTTTTCGTCCTTCTCTCCCTACCTGCAAAAACCATATACAGGTTAGTATTTTAGCGTCACAGAGAGCAAATTATGCGCTAACCTGGAAAGAACAACAGAGTATTTCATTCCACAAACACAGACTCGTCAACAGCGTTAAATAATGATTTATTACCTCAAACAGCCTACGAATGTAGCACTCTCATGGAAGCAAAACCCGCTTCCTCCCTGGAATGGCCTCTGTTCGTCAACAGTGACAACAACATCCAGAAACCCCTTGTCGAATACTTATGCGAAGACCATCGCACGACGAAGGAAAGATTTGACGACTCGTCCTCAGCAAAACATGTGGCAGTGAGAAGGTGATAACTCGCTGAAGTTCCCCTAGAGTGCCGAATATTCTATCCGGTGAAATCCATCATACTCTAGAAACCGTCGTATTCGATCCTTCTTCTTCTGCCGCTGAGTGTCAAGTGCGCCGTCCTTGTGTCTCTCACAGACCACCTAGCCAATAACACGTGACTGACCTTGTCACATATCAAGTTCAGCTATCCACAATTCTGCCTCGCAAAGCAGAATTAACCCCGAAAAATCCGTGCGCCACAAAATCCGTGCTCTGCGCTGTCAGCAAAACTCTGCCGTGTAGCCCCGACTCACGCACAGGCGCTTTCAGTCGCAATTGACCAAGAGAAGGCACCCCACTGAGTGACACTTTCTTGGTCTATGTCACCAGATCGTGACACACCTCCCCTCTTCAAGACGAAACCTCGGTTTCGCTCCCAGTCATGTTCTCCTCTACAGCTCGAGAGAGAAAATCGGCTCCAACATTGTTGGCGCCCGGAATGACGCGTACCGTGAATTGGTACGGTTGGAGAATCAACGCCCAGCGCATAAGTCTGGCGTTTGCCAACCTTGCAACCTGAAGATATTGCAGAGGTTGATGGTCTGTTTCCAGACAGAAAGGTCGTCCTCAAGAACGAGCAACCCCTCGTTTCACCCCTGATAACTGCAACCTTCTCTGTCTTCTTGTCTTTGTTCTTCTTGTCTTTGTTCTTCTTGTCCTGGTCCTTCTGGTCTTTGTTCTTCTCCCCATAGGCAGTCCTCTCTATGTAGGCGCGCAGCAGGTTGGCGTGGTACAGGCGTGCTTTCCCGTGCATCATGATTCTGTAGTCGTTTTGGCCCACCTTCGCTGTCACCTCAAAAGGTCCTTGCCACTGAAGTTGTAGCTTGTTGTGTTTGACAGGTAGAAGTAGCAACACCCGTTCTCCGATCTTGAAGCTGCGCGGCCGTGCCTTGCGGTCGAATCCTCGCGCGTAACGCTGTGCTGCTCTTCCCAGGTTCTCTTGAGCCAGTTTGCAGGTCTCTTCAATCCTGTTCCTGAGTTCTACGATGTAGGTCGCTGTCGTCTGCACCTCCTCGTCAGCTTCTTCGTCCGTCCAAGCCTGACGCAGGATAGCCATGGGACCGCGTACCTGTCTGCCGTACAACAGCTCGAATGGGGAAAAACCCAAGCTCTCCTGAGGAACCTCGCGGTATGCGAAAAGCAGTGCTGGGATGTACCTGTCCCACGTGCGTGATTTCTCCTGAGCCAGTTTCCTCAGCATGGTTTTCAGGGCACCATTGAACCTTTCCACCAGTCCGTTGCACTGAGCATGGTAAGGGGTGGTGAAGTGCTGCTCTAATGATAGCAGTCGTGCTGCCTCCGCCATCACTCCTCCCGTGAACTGAGTGCCTCTGTCGGTGAGTACTTCTGATGGAATTCCCAGCCGGGACCACATGGTAACCAGTGCCTCAGCTACTCGCGTAGCTTCGATCGATTTCAGAGGGATCGCCTCTGGGTATCGAGTGGCGTAGTCCACCATGGTCAAAATGTATCTGTTTCCGTCCTCAGACGCAGGCAAGATGGGCCCGATGATGTCAACTGCCACCCGACGAAAGGGTTCGTCGATGAGCGGCATCTTCTCTAAGGGGACCTTCCTCACCCTTCCTTTGGCAACCACCTTCTGGCACTTATTGCATGATGCACAGAAACGTCGGACATCCGTGCAGATGCCTGGCCAATAGAAGTGGCGCCACACACGGTCCGTGGTCTTCTTGGTGCCAAGATGACCTCCAAGGATTGAGTCGTGTGCCGTTGCCATGACTCCCTCGCGAAACTCGCGAGGCACGACAACCTGTTTGAAAGCACCTTCTTTGTTGCTAAACTCACGGTAGAGCAACTTCTTCTCCCTGAGGAACCTTGACTTCCCATGCTTCCCGCTCAGCTTCACCTTCCCCGACTTCGCGTGCTCCCGAGGAGTAGCTAATGTTGGGTCAGAATCCAGAGCCTTCGCGAGAAGCGCGGGGGTCACGTTCCCCAGGGCAGCTCGTGCAGCAGGTAGGGGTTTGAGAGGTTGTCCTCTCGCTCCGCCTGTGCCCGCGTGAGAACTGAAATGACGTCGGGAGACCTATAAACGGGAACCTCCCTGGTGACGCCGTCCACAAACTGGACACGGTTCCCAATGAGCAGGTCGCATGGAGGATCGTCCATGACGACGGCCACAATGGTCCCCGTGAACAACGGTGTTACGACCTTGATCGTTTGTTTATAAGGCGGAAGTGACCTCCCCTTGTACACAATAGGCCCTCAGAGGAAGCCTACGGACAGACTAGAATAGAACATGCACATAACACAGAATGTCTGCACAGCACACACACACACACAGCAATACAGCACACCGTCTTGTACCTCCTTCTGCCCTGCCGAAGTCGGGGTATCCTTTTTAATCCACCGAACAATTAATATCCACAGCCATGTGTGTCTCCTGCCTCCGAACACACACGCTACAGAGCTCGACTCGATGTGCGCAGTTTCGTATAAAAATTATTTTCCAAATTTCCCCACTGTGTTTTATAAAATAATCATATTATGAAAACACATACATTCTTATCTTAGTTGTTATGTATTCATTGTTAGTAAACATCGGCATTATTCATGTTTTACTTTAAACGCAATCATTGTTATTTATAGATCACAGGCACCTGATGTAAGTAGGTCACACACGTGTAAATGTTGTGCCCAGTCCTTGTTTTTGTTTCTGTTATTATTTTAGTTAGCAGGTCTAGTTGAGCACGTATTAAGTATCATGTACCCACTACTAGTCATTGTGCATTTTAGTTAATGGACTGATGATGTCATTTGTATGGAGTCGACGCACGTGCGAGGATATGTATGTGTGGGAGGGGGGGGGGGGCGCGCGGGAGATGGAAGCTTGCTGTATGTTATGTAATGTATATATTGTGTGTGATACGTGGAAATGTGATACTATTTATTTGCATGTATGATACAGGTACAAATGTGATAATTGTAGGCTTATACTAGTGATTACTGTGTGTGATACATGAAATGTGATATGAATGCTGTTTTTATATTTAGTCAAGTTTTGACTAAATATTTTAACATCGAGGGGGAATCAAAACGAGGGTCGTGGTGTATGTGTGTGTGTATGTGTGTGTGTATGTGTGTGTGTGTGTGTGTGTGTGTGTGCGTGTAGAGCGATTCAGACCAAACTACTGGACCGATCTTTATGAAATTTGACATGAGAGTTCCTGGGATTGATATCCCCATACGTTTTTTTCATTTTTTTGATAAATGTCTTTGATGACGTCATATCCGGCTTTTCGTGAAAGTTGAGGCGGCACTGTCACGCCCTCATTTTTCAACCAAATTGGTTGAAATTTTGGTCAAGTAATCTTCGACGAAGCCCGGGGTTCGGTATTGCATTTCAGCTTGGTGGCTTAAAAATTAATTAATGACTTTGGTCATTAAAAGTCGGAAAATTGTAAAAAAAAATAAAAATTTATAAAACGATCCAAATTTACGTTTATCTTATTCTCCATCATTTGCTGATTCCAAAATCATATAAATATGTTATATTTGGATTAAAAACAAGCTCTGAAAATTAAATATATAAAAATTATTATCAAAATTAAATTGTCCAAATCAATTTAAAAACACTTTCATCTTATTCCTTGTCGGTTCCTGATTCCAAAAACATATAGATGTGATATGTTTGGATTAAAAACACGCTCAGAAAGTTAAAACAAAGAGAGGTACAGAAAAGCGTGCTATCCTTCTTAGCGCAACTACTACCCCGCTCTTCTTGTCAATTTCACTGCCTTTGCCGTGAGCGGTGGACTGACGATGCTACGAGTATACGGTCTTGCTGAAAAATGGCAGCTACTTGACTAAATATTGTATTTTCGCCTTACGCGACTTGTTATATGTTATACTCTTACTTTCTCCCAAGCGCAAGACAAATTCTTCCATGAAAATTGAAGCCAATAAAATTTGAGTTGAGTTGAGTTGAGTTGATCACCGCCGTGTTCAGGTCGTAAGCGTGAGATGCCTCGGCCATTCTCACCCTGATGCTGTCTCCTGTGTAGGCCATACGGCTACATATTGCATTATAACACCCGCACAAACATTACAACCTCAAACATCGTACTAGATCTACAACTAACAAGCATACATCCACTATCATGCACCGAATACATCATCATACATTACATCATAACATATTGCATTATAACACACACACAAACATTACAACATCAAACATCGTACTATTATCTACAACTAACAAACAATCATACACTATCAAACACAAGTACATCATCGTACATTTAAAAGTCCGTGCAAAACGAGTGCCGAACGTTTGCGATAAAAGTCCGGGCGGAATTGCGCGAGGACATTTTAACCTCGATCCGATTCTATTCCGTTCCAACTTTTTTAAATTTCTCGATCTAAAACTCCGGGCAGAAAGTGCCGAACCCATACGAACGTTCCCGATAAAAGTCCGCGAGGACATTTGAACCAATCAAAGACGAGTATAGCTCGAAAGTCCGGGCGGAATTCCTCGCGTAATTCCTCGAGAAATTGCGCGAGGACATTAATGGCCCGGGCGGAATTTCTGACCAATCAACGACGAGAATAGGTCGAAAGTCCGCGCGGAATTACGCGAGGAATTCCGCGGGGACATGGCGTATCTGGCGTTCCATAAAGTGGCGGACTACGGTCATTGTGAAAAAATGCAGTGCGTTCAGTTTCATTCTGTGAGTTCCACAGCTTGACTAAATGTAGTAATTTCGCCTTACGCGACTTGTTACATTTAGTCAAGTTTTGACTAAATGTTTTAACGTAGAGGGGGGAATCGAGACGAGGGTGTGGTGTATGTGTGTGTGTGTGTGTGTGTGTGTGTGTGTGTGTGTAGAGCGATTCAGAGAAAACTACTGGACCGATCTTCATGAAACTTGACATGAGAGATCCTGAGTATGGTATCTCCAGATTTTTTTCTCATTTTTTTGATAAATGTCTTTGATGACGTCATATCCGGCTTTTCGTGAAAGTTGAGGCGGCACTGTCACGCTCTCATTTTTCAACCAAATTGGTTGAAATTTTGGTCAAGTAATCTTCGACAAAGCCCGGACTTTGGTATTGCATTTCAGCTTGAAGGCTTAAAAATTAATTAATGAGTTTGCTCATTAAAGTTGTCATTAAAATCGATTTTTCGCAAACAGATTTAAAATTGATTGCATCGTATTCTTCATCACATTCTAAATCTAAAAATATATACATATGTCATGTTTACTCTTAAAATGTGATCACAATTAACGAAAATAGATTAATTAATCTTACGATTAAAATTTAAGAAATCGATCCAAAAATGATTTCATCTTACTCTTTATCATTTCCTGATTCCAAAAACATATAGATATGATAGGTTGTACTCAAAACAAGCTCAGAAAGTTAACAAGAATACAGAAAAGCGCGCTTTCCTGCTTAGCACAATACGCTACCGCGCTAATCTGGCGTGTCAATATCACTACGTTTTGCACGTGGGAGGTGAGCGATTTCCTTCACGCGGGGATTGACGAAGCTGTACTGTCTTGGGGAAAAAATACAGTGCGTTCAGTTTCATCCCGTGAGTTCGACAGCTTGACTAAATGTAGTAATTTCGCCTTACGCGACTTGTTTTATTAACTTTAATTTCCTATGACAATTATATGCGATAGTATGTATGTTTGCTTGCTTGCTTAAGTTGCTTGCTTGTTTAGTTGTATGTTTGTTTGTTTTTTAACGTTATTGATGGATCCATTTGAGCTTTCTTTGATGCAGCATATCGAAAGTCTGTCATACAAACATGTTGTGTGTTCGTGTTTTTACAGGGTCATTTTGCCTTCAAATCTGGGGAACGACAAAGCCGAAATAATTGTGAGTAAACGCAATTCGCTGCTGATGACAGTAACGACTCACTTGAACATATTACGTACGAGACAAAGAGAGACAGAGACAGTCACACAAAAAGATAGAGACAGAATATCAATGACAGATTATCTCATCAACACAACAGTCTTATTGCAATTAAAACTCTCTCGCATTTGTTTTCTTCTGAGCATGAACATTCAGAACGAAAATAATATTTTCATTCAAACTGCTGTGCCAGGTAACTCACAAGAAGCATCAGTTCGCCTTCGGGTCGCTGGTGTACGACTATCTGATCCTGGAGGACCCCATGTCCGAGTACTTCAAGCTGTTCAAGTACCTCTTTAACTGGGCCACTGTGCAGTCCTACAAGTGGAAGTTTGACGCGAGCAACGACCCCAAGGTAGGCACCTTAGGCCAAAAAAAAAATAGGTGTGGTTACGGTAACATAGCCAAAAAAAATAGGGTAGGTAGGTAGGCAATCACTTTTTTTGTTTTTTAACTTTTTTTTTCTAATGTGTACAAATTAAACCTACTTGACAGGGAAATAAGTGTGCGACTCGGGCGCTTTCGCTTTCATTGCGTTTTTTGCACTCGGTTTTTGTTTTTTTTTGTTTTTGTTTTTGACAAATGTAATAAAAAGTTATAGGATCGGCCCCTAAAATTAGGGTAGGTCGGGTTACCGTAACCACACCTATTTTTTTTTTAGGCCTTACAGATCGTAATAGACTTCTTTTTCTTCTTTAGTGTTCGATGATGGTTGTGTCTAAATTCGTAATAGACGATTTTCGGGGGGGGGGGGGGGGGGACCTCTGTCGGGTTTATATGGGTTGTGAAAGAGGGAATGCTCTTGCTTATTATACATGTATATAGCTATTCTGATGGACACGTGGGGCAATTTGGGGGCTGTGATTGGATGGTCTCGTCCGATCATCAAAGCATAATGCTACGGAAGTCGGCCATTTTTGCCAATATCCAAAAGCATATTGACAATAACAAAGACGCATGGTTCCGGTTTACCCATCTGTACCACACGATGTTTCAATCGACAACAGCACACACTGACAACTTGAAATTCTTCTCGGGAATGTTTTTCAGCTTTACAAATGTCGATAGCATACCCTTTTCTGCTAACTTCCTGATGAAACAGAACTAAACCAATTATTTTCTGTCCCTAAACACCACAAAATCCCCAAAGTCGAAAGATGTAGTACAAACAGGGGAGTAAAACGGAACAACCGTTTTTAATTTTGTGTGCCTGTGTGAGCTAAGTTGCCGACTGACACAAACTTTCGCATTCGGCTTTTCTTATCTCGTAACTCCACACTAAATACCCCACTTCCCCTCTGAAGTATTGATGTTCAACCCATGGCTCTAACATTCATGTAGTCGTTTATAACTGAGGTTGAAAAATTCGCTTCATGACGAGACAAGTATAAATGCCATTCACCAAACTGAAAACTTCGCTGCCGTCTGCTCGCGTTGTACGGATTAGCTGTTCTCTTCTCCTCCCCTTGTTGCATCCTAGTTCTTCAGTTGTTTCTAGTTTTCCGTTGATGTTGTGTTTTGGTCTTCTTCATAAGTAGTCTTGTTCAAAATTTAAAAAAACTCAAACTTCTTTTTGTTGTATACGAATGAACAGCTGTGTTGTCAAATCGAGTTTTTTTCCAAAGTCAGTGTGGCGCCTGCGCAAAACTAATGCGCATAAGAAACGGCGTCTGCTATCAAAACCTGAGATCAACGCATCGACGCAAAAACTGTCCTTTTGTAAGTTTGGAACAACAAATCAAGGTCAGAACAGCTATATAATCGCTATTGTATTTTCAGCGTAGCAATAGGGTCCGATATTTAGACTCGAACAAGTATAATGCGACTCGTCTTCGACTCGTCGGCATTATACTTGTCTCGTCTAAATATCGGACCCTATTGCTACGCTGAAAACACAATAGCTGTTAATAGAGTCAAACTTTCCCGGCCAACGTAGTACGTACATTATAGGCCAGTCACTAGCGAGGGGTGTGTCTGAAACACGTTATTTCCGGAGTTGGTCTATTCCGTCAATCAGCCTGTTTTTCTCTTTCGTTCTCTTTCGTTCCCTGTCCTTG
>NC_090245.1:90122721-90125406 GCF_037325665.1 Littorina saxatilis
TTAATTAAGCATTTGCAAAAACACACGCGCACACACACACTCTTGACCACCCCTAATTTATTTGTATTTATGTTTTATAGCTGTGTATGTTGGGTGTGCTTGGCTAGAATAAATGGAGTTAAAACCGCATCTGTCATGACGAAATCCCAAACTTGGATAATAAAATATTCTGTATTCTGTATTCTGTACTCTGTTCGTGTCCTAGCTGCATATTTTCAATTGTTTCATGTCAAGTATTTTGAATAAAATTTTGTTTGAACCAAGTGATTACGGGACATGTATTCCACAGGGACGAAGCGACCCTATTTCCCCCAAATAGCACGACTAAGTATGATATTCTTCTTCTTCTTCTGCGTTCGTGGGCTGAAACTCCCACGTACACTCGTGTTTTTTGCACGAGTGGAATTTTACGTGTATGACCGGTTTTTACCCCGCCATTTAGGCAGCCATACGCCGTTTTCGGAGGAAGCATGCTTGGGTATTTTCGTGTTTCTATAACCCACCGAACTCTGACATGGATTACAGGATCTTTTTCGTGCGCACTTGGTCTTGTGCTTGCGCGTGTACACACGGGGGGTGTTCGGACACCGAGGAGAGTCTGCACACAAAGTTGACTCTGAGAAATAAATCTCTCGCCGAACGTGGGGACGAACTCACGCTGACAGCGGCCAACTGGATACAAATCCAGCGCGCTACCGACTGAGCTACATCCCCGCCCTGACTGAGCTACATCCCCGCCCTGACTGAGCTACATCCCCGCCCTGACTGAGCTACATCCCTGCCCTGACTAAGCTACATCCCCGCCCTGACTGAGCTACATCCCCGCCCTGACTGAGCTACATCCCCGCCCTGACTGAGCTACATCCCCGCCCTGACTGAGCTACATCCCCGCCCTGACTGAGCTACATCCCCGCCCTGACTGAGCTACATCCCCGCCCTGACTGAGCTACATCCCCGCCCTGACTGAGCTACATCCCCGCCCGGTGTGATATGATATAAAGTGAAGTACCCGTGGAAGGTCAACAACAATCGTACTCAAGGTCTTAGCTGCATGTCATGGTAACGCCATTTTACGGCGTCAATACAAAAAGATGCTTATGCCAGCACTCTCTAACTGAGGCGTCGTTTCTTCTTGGTTCCAGCGTTGTCTGCAAAGCAAACTGCCAACGCCTTTGGCAAAGGCATAAATATCAACGTTAGGTTAACGCTCCCCTCTCACCGTATGATCCACACTCAGTGTTGGGAAATAGATGATCAAACCGTGAAACAAATGTATTGAATGATTTCGGAAAAATGAGAACAGTACTGTATATGAGCGATCGTAAGAATAGTTTTCGCGTACAAGGTAACTATTAAACAGGCACCAAATTTGATGTGACACGCACGCACACGCATACGCACGCACACACACACGCACATATGCACACGCACATACACACACACACACACACACACACACACACACACACACACACACACCTCAGGCCACACCCCCAACACCCCGACACACACACCACCCACCACGGGCATTTGACACGAGGCGGGCGGAGCTTGGGGGTTGGATGACGTGCTCTCAAGACTACTAGTACTAGTGATCAGTAGAGTACGGCTTCCGCCACCCCAACCACGTGACGTCCAACCATCAGGCCCCGCCCACCACGTGTCACGTGAACGTGCCTCCCTCATCCTTCAAGTGCACCTCCCACTGCCTTCAAGTGCACCTCCCACTGCCTTCAAGTGCACCTCCCACTGCCTTCAAATCTCCCACAGATCGTGGAGCCCGGTCAGCGGTGGGCGTGCCTGCTGAAGAAGGAATGGACGACGAGGGTGACGCGTGACCTCCAGGTGACCAACAACTTGGACATGCGAGGCTTCAAGGGCGAGTACGAGGTGGTGATTGAGAGGAACGGGGTGCCCGTGCAGCGAGACACTTTCGTCTTGGGCGACCAGGACGCCTGGGTCCCTGTCTTCATGACTTCTGATACCAGTGAGTAGGATGTGTGTTTGATCGTTTGATTATGTTTCTAACAAACACGCAACGATAAAAGGATTTATTCATCTCGTCTACAAAAAAACACACCTGCGGCAGTCGATGGTATGTGTGTGTGTGTGTGTGTGTTTGTGTGTGTGTGTGTGTGTGCGTGCGTGCGTGCGTGCGTGTGTGTTTGTGTGTGTGTGTGTGTGTGTGTGTGTGTGTGTGTGTGTGTGTGTGTGTGTGTGTAAAACAAATGATTATTTTTGTCTCTTCAATTTGGAATAGTATCGGCTTGCGGTGATATTTCTGACTGATGTTTTTTTTCGGAAGCTTTATTTATGATTTGATGTACAATGGTTAACGTTTGACAGCACCCAAGGAAATATGAAGCTAATGATTATCCAAACAGTAAAAAATGAAAAGACATTCAGTATGACTCGTCTATGTCCGCAGCTGAAATCACACTACCGGAACCGGAACACGACTACGTTCCAGAATGCATCAGTCACCGCGCGCAGAGGTCTCTGGGTAAGAGCAATCACCTCGGGTTTGAACCCGACCTGACATGCACAACACGCGGGGGGCAAGGGTGGAGCGGGACCAACGAGGATGACTTTCTTACTGTCACGTGCAACAGTGATGAGGTGATGACCTCTTGCTTCAGCGTCCATGAGGTAGGAACAATATCCTGATCAAGCCGGCACTGTCAC
>NC_090245.1:90125606-90148106 GCF_037325665.1 Littorina saxatilis
GACCCCTTTTTCAGAGCAAGAAGTACACAAGGAAAGGAGAGATGATCATTAACGAAGCTGGAATCTATGCTTGCAAAGCGGTCAACGGCATCAACTCCAATGGAGGTACGTCACTTTTATGTCCTAGAGGCGGATACACTACCGTATGAGTGTGTGTGAGAGAGAGAGAGAGAGAGAGAGAGAGAGAGAGAGACAGAGACAGAGACAGAGACAGAGACAGAGACAGAGAGACAGAGAGACAGACAGACAGACAGACAGACAGACAGACAGACAGACAGACACAGAGACAAACAGACAGATAGACATACAGACAGACAGACAGACAGACAGACAGACAGAGGATGAGAGACAGAGAGATAGAGATAGATGAGACAGAGAGACAAAGACAGAGAGACAGACAGACAGACAGAGAGAAATAGAGAGAATGTTAGCGAGAGACTGTGAGAGATAGAGAGACAGAGAGACAGCGACAGACAGAGAGAAAGAGAGAGAGAGACTGAAAGACAGAGCAGACAGACAGACAGGTAGATATTAACAGAGAGACAGAGAGGATAATACGAGAGACAGAGAAAGGGTGAAGAACAGAGAGGCCAGTACACGGACGGACAGACGAGATTCAACTCAAATGTTGGAATATTGCTATCCTTTACACTCTTCTGGTCAACACCTGTACGTGTGATATATTGAAATATTGTTTATACAAAAGCTAATCACAAAAATGATGCATGTTTCCAGATAGAAAGTCAGAAAGAGAGATGGAGGAAGAAAGAGTGAGAGGGGTGGGGGAGAGAAAGAGCGATATACATAGAGAGATAGAAATAGAAACAAACAGATAGAGAGACAGACAGACAAACAGATAGAGAGACAGACAGACAGACAGATACATGTACATTTCTTTCAGCTGTCATCTATTAGTTCTAATAGGTTTACAAAAACTTCAGATGAATTTTGAACACAAAGAGATCTTCTGCTGTTTCGTGTAGTCAGGTGTTGATACGCGATGTATGATGTAGTGTGCATCGATGCGAACTTCATGTCCGCCGGGTTGGTTTATGTGCATAAACATATTGCGCTTCTGCTGTTCCGTGTAGTCAGGTGTTGAATATACGCCATGTATGATGTGGTGTGCATCGATGCGAACTTCATGTCCGTTGGTTTATGTGCATAAACATATTGCGCTTCTGCTGTTCCGTGTAGTCAGGTGTTGAATATACGCCATGTATGATGTAGTGTGCATCGATGCGAACTTCATGTCCGTTGGTTTATGTGCTTAAACATATTGTGCGACGGGAGGGACTGCATTTACGTTCAGTTCATGTGCATCAATATTGTGCACCAAAGCCCAATGTTTTCGTCCGTTCAAGTGTTCCATTCGGAAATATATCAAGAAGTATTTTCTGTGTGTACCTCCAAAAACACCCCACATCACCGGTGAAGTTATTGATTTTTGTTAGTGAATTTAAAGCAAGTATGGGAAGAGGTAATGTTAGAACTACCGTTTTCGTTGTGGCTACACTCTCACACCCCCACCCTCCTCCCTTCAAGTTCTAATTAGGACTCTAATTAGACCCATTAAATAAAGCAATCATACCCAGTGAAGGGCGGTTGGCATGTCAACTCACCTATACCTGTGTCATTCTTGTGTTTACCCTTGCAGATCAGTAGGGGTTTCTATTTGGATTGTCAAATTTGTTCTGTGCTATCTCCCAGATGCTGATCGTGCTCCGTAACTTTGTCAGAACCACATCTCAAGTGAAAGCTGTCGAATGCCCCACTGGTCTCGAAAGTGGCATAGCTTATTTTCTTTTGAGTTTGTTGAGACCAAGATTTCCAGAAAACTTTAAAAATGAGTTAACGGTAAAGCCCTGTAAAATGTTGTTGTTGTTGTTGTTGTTGTTGTTGTTGTTGTATCACCCTATATGTGTTCAGCAGTCATGCCAGGTATTGACAGGTAAACTAGAGACCTGTGCATTTATCAAGGTATTTGATATGGAGGTTGTGTGTAGAAGAACCCAATATGCTCTGTGCCGAACCAACACAAAGACGGTACGGCGTCATTTTTTCGTCTGACACTGCCGGTGTAACACCCGTCCTTGCCCAAAGGGAACAGTACCCTGGGGGACGAACTGGTACCACCAAACGAGTTGTTACACCGCCAGTCTCAGACGAACAAAACGAAGTGACCTTTGTCTTATTTCTGTACTGAGTATTCGATCGCTTTCGCCGTAAACTCAACAATGTTAATCGTGACCCTGCTACTGAGGGTGCTAACACTTGGAATTGCTTGAAGCTCTTTCTACGAGAATTTATAACGCGCACGTGACATATCTCACCACAAGGCGACTCAAGGCGCCCTTATACATATTCTTTTGCATTAACAACTCATGCACAGTCATATACACTTACGCATAAATTACATGAAGATAACAAGGCAACAACACGAACAGAGACACGGCACTCAAATTAATGTAAGCATGAAAAACAAAAGTAAATTGGACTTCTGCATGCACTAGAACCAGGCATTCAGCGTTCACGCATCCATCAAATAGTATTCAGGCTGTTAAGAAATATCAGAAAAAAATAGGTTTAGATTACGATAAACATTTTATTATGACAGAGCCCATTGTGTGTGGAAATGCATTTGTCAAGGTAAGACACAATTTATTTACAAACATTTGATTGAAAATATGGCTGACCCAAAATGTATTGAAAAATGTTTTGATTCTGTAAATTGTTCGTTAAATAAGAACGGGTTTTTTCGACATGTTGTGAACACAACAAAGGATACTTGTCTGAGATGGTTCCAGTATCGACTATTGTACCGAATTTTGCGGTTTCTATTTTTGCGAAACATTGTTGTTACGTCATTGTGTACATTTTGCAGTAGAGATGAAGAAACCCTTATGTTTTGGGAGTGTGATAAAGAGCAGACTTTTTGGATAGAATTTGTAAATTGGTTAAAGGTGAACTGCACCCATTGTGATAAGGTAAAACTTTCCAAAAAAACTGGTTCTGTTTGGAGTGGCGAGCAATGTAGTCACTGATAAAATTTTTGATGTGGTAGTAATTTGCGCCAAATACAACATCCATATTTCCAAAATGAACGAAAAGATCCCTCATTTTCAGACATTTAGTAGAACTATTAATAAGCAAAGATTTGTTTGTAAAAAAAAAAATAACGCAGCTAGAAATAATGGGTTGGAAAAATGTTATAAAGACTGGCGCTTGTATTATGCATTTCTTGATATAACCCTTAGATATATGTTGATATGACAAATATGATCGGGTCTGTGTGGCAAGAAGCCACATTTTCTTCATGTCCACTGTAACTGTTTTCTTTTCTTATCGTACATACTCTTCGATACTGCGACCACCAAGCCATGACCAACCCCCCTCCCCCGCCCCTGTGTGTTGTAATTGTAAAACGTGTGTTTTCTTTTGGGTTATGTTTTATGCTCCCTTGTCTGTGTTCTGTAGAATATAGTCAATGTTTGTAAAGATTTTAGTCAAGCAGTATGTAAGAAATGTTAAGTCCTTTGTACTGGAAACTTGCATTCTCCCAGTAAGGTCATATATTGTACTACGTTGCAAACCCCTGGAGCAATTTTTTTATTAGTGCTTTTGTGAACAAGAAACAATTAACAAGTGGCTCTATCCCATCCCCCCCCCACTTTCCCCGTCGCGATATAACCTTGAACGGTTGAAAACGACGTTAAACACCAAATAAAGAAAGAAGTCCTGTAATGTACAACCTATACCTGTATAAAACATATACAAAACATAAAAAAGAGAATAAGAAAATTTAAAAAAAAATATTCCTCGTAACCCTGCCAGCTAGGGACAGAGCAACCACTTGGTTGGAATTCCTTTAAGTTGCTTTTAAAGCAGGCTGCTTTCACTGAAAGCAAGGCTATGGCTTCACGACAGCAATACCGGGCCAAAAACATTACGAATGGCAATGGACCATGCAAATAAAACAGTATGTTGACACACATGTAACCTACTTCTTCCTGTATGTAGGTGTGAAGCCATTCGCCAGGTGTTGCAAGGTGGAGGGCCTGTCGTGCGAGTACATGTCAGCGGGACCTTCCTTCCCCTTTGATGGAGCCAAGGCCGAGGCCGTGTGTAATGCGGAGGAGAACCGGATTCCTGTGGGTAAGATACGTGCAATATAGAGTGCAATATAAGGTGATATTACACATGTGGCTATAACTATCTAGATTGCAATTTAACGTTACCCTTTGGATGAGTGTCTTACATCAGGCAGAATGAGGAGCGTGGCCTTTTGATTCTCAACATGTGTACCTTTTGAAGTAATTGACCAGAGGGCCAATGCACTCAAATTGCCTGCAACTCGACCAAATAAGACGCCGCTTTCGGCAATTTGAAATAAGTATTGGTCTTTCATCTACTGTCGACACCAAATGTAATAGTCCACTGTACATTAATACGGCTTACTGCGATTCAAACAGTCACACCTCGCCCAGGGGAAGACATCATTGTTGCATGCTTCAGGATTATGCTGTGTGCTTGTCAGCAGTGTATCTGTAAAGCCTGATATTATTTGGTCGAATTCTACTTCACGAAGCTCGCTGCACGAAGCTTTGACACTGAATTTTCGGTAAAAAGACTGTGCGAAATCTTCGCAAAGGACACGGGTCAACTTTATGTGCAGACTCAGAGACGGTGTCCATCTTCCACCCCCGTGTCACCACTGTGGCACGTAAAAGACCTCGGTCATTCTGCCATAAGTGCAGGTGGCTGATTACACCTAAACACGCACAGAACCTGGTTAGCGCGACTCTGTTGCTTCTAGCTTTCCACTGAAAGGAAGCGACCCGAATTTCCCAGCGATGGGACAATAACGTAATGAAAATGAAAATCAAAAATGAATGAAGGTATTCCCGAGCGGTAAGCGTTCAAATGGAAGTATGTTTGCACTGTATGTAAAAGCTCGGGGAGCTCAGTGATCAAAAACAGATTTTGGGGAGGCTGAGGGTGGCTTTAAGGTGTGAGTGGTGTGTGTGCAGGGTGTTCAAGCTACAGCCAGTACCCGGAATCTGACGGGTCCTACCCCAACCTGACCAGCAGCAGCTGTCTGGCACAGAGCGGTGCCCCCGTCCTCCTCGATCCCAAACTACGATCAGGTGCGTCATGGTGTACGTGTGCTTTGCGGGTCCGGATCATATTTCGCCGGCTGCTACTGATTTTTTACATTACGCAATGCGTTGCACGCACCCAGTTGCATTCAACTTTACTGTGTCGTGTATGTGAGGCATTCAACTGTGTGTGTGTGTGTGTGCGTGTGTGTGTGTGTGAGTGTGTGTGTGTGTGTGTGTGTGAGTGTGTGTGTGTGTGTGTGTGTATTTATGTATGTGTAGGAAGGGGGAGGGGTACAGGTTCGGAACAGTCAGTTTTGCTCATCTCAACAGAGGGCCGTTCATCTCGTGGAATGTGGTGGGTTTGGTAGCTCGATTGGTAGAGTTGTTGGCTGATTACACTTAAACAAGCACAAGTCTTGTTTGTGCGACTCCTGTTGCTGCTAGTTTGCTTCTCGGAGGAAGCTATCCCGAATTTCCCGGGTATGGGACGATAAAAGATCAAATATGATAAATATGTTGCTCAGAACGAGTTGCATTTAACTTTGCTGCGTCATGTATCCTTTAGATTTTACCTCTGTGTGTGCGTGTGTGTGTGTGTGTGTGTGTGTGTGTGTGTGTGTGTGTGTGTGTGTGTGTGTGTGTGTGCGTGCGTGCGTGCCTGCATGTGCGTGCGAGGGTGTATGTGTTTATGGTGGGATAGCTCGACTCCCGCGCGAAATTTAGCGCTTTACTTGGACTCATAATTCTAATTCGACGTCCAAATAAAACACGTCTTCAAAATCACTCCAAAATGATTATGGAGGCTTGAAATAATGTGTAATACATATAAATAATTGAATTTGCCTACATTTTCACAATTTAGCAAAATGTCGGGATATAACACACATTGTGTTACTTTTTGTGTTTTGTGTTTGTCCGGATACAACCTGAGTAACAATTCCTGTTCACACACACTTTTTTTTCGCAGTTTAACATAATATGAGGTTGTTTTATTACTATGACATGAGCAAGTTGCTTTTTAACTATATTTTGAATTTAGAACAGCTAGATTTTAAATTAAAACTAATATTTTTGTTGTTTTTATGTTTGCTGACATATATTGGATTTTATGCTTTTGTATCAGTCAGGTTTTGTAAATCAAGCTCAGTTTTTAGAAAAAAAATCTTCTCTTAGAACTTTGATATTAAAAAAAAAGTAAATGTTGTGGTAGTAGTGGTTTTTGTTGTTTATTTTGTCCTCCAAGGCTCCATATTCCTTCAAAATACATGTATTATCATTCTGCTACTATGTTGTGCTGGTTTCGTGTCTAACTTACACCAAAAAATGTAAGTAACCTGTACTTTTTTTTTTAAACACTTTTGCCTTTAAATCATACCCTAGCCTGTGTATGCTACAGTGGAACCCCTGTCTCAAGACTTTATTTTAAAACATAAGGTCATAACATTTACAGGGATGTTGCTACAAATTCATACCTATAGGACAAATGTCCTGAGTTCTTCAGCATCAATAGGACATTTGACTGCTTTCAGAAAGTGTAATAGGACATTATGAATTTGCGCCAAACAGCTTATAACACATTCCATGGAATTGTTCCAAAGTCATGCGCCCACACACACACGCACACACAGACACCCACGCGCGCGCGCTGTAGAACACACACATAATATAGTAAATACATCAACACAGTGTGCGTATACTATAATGTTGTATTTGTTTAGTTTCAAAGAAACCACAAAAAAGAAACCAACATGAACAACTTCAGAGCTCGTACTTTGATTAATATACTGCATGATTTGGATAAAAGTTGACAAACAAAATGATCGGTTTGATCTAATGCTGATCTTTTGCAGGCTTTAGTTTTTTTTCAGCGGCATAATTCAGTGCTTCGTCTCGTATCGAAAACAAAAGCAGACTACAAATTTAGTCAGTTGGAGTTGTCTCCCGTACTCCTGTAGCATGCACTGATCTAAAAAGAATCCACTATTTTTAGATCAGTGCTCTGCACCGAGACGGTTATACCCAAACGGCGCATACCGCAAAACGGTTCGGGAATTCCCGACAAAAGAAAAGATCCGCACGCGGCACTGACAACCTCAGTGTCAGCTGAACACGAGCGTTCGGTCTTTTAGAAGATTTGTATCTTGAAATGAAAATTAACGAATATCGCGCTGTCCGAAGGAATGGAGTACATATCGGACAATGACCACGCTCAGGCTAAAACGATAGGACATCTGACCGACATGCGGCAATGTGAATCGGACATTTGGGGATTTTCATCGTTATATGTCCGATGTCCGACGCCTAACGACATCCCTGCATTTATCATATATTCGGGATCAGCTCGTTATTCCCCCGGCTCTTTCTTTCTTTCTTTATTTGGTGTTTAACGTCGTTTTCAACAAGAAGGTTATATCGCGACGGGGAAAGGGAGATCAAACACCTCAGAGCTGGAACATTTCGATTTTGCCGCATAACATGAAGATTTCACCACTTTGATGCATTCACTGATAGGAAGTGTTAAATATATGCTATTCTATCATCAGGAGTACATATTTCATCTATACGGGCCTTATATTGTCCGTTTTGCGAATTGCGTCAGAGCTGGAACAAACCTAAGCTCCGCCCATTTTGCTATTGCTCAGAGCTGGCACATCGATTAAACTAGTTAATTAATTTTGAGAAAAATCTAGAAGCAATCTGAAAAATGTTTTGACGCCAAAACATTGCTTTTACATTGGCCCAGCTCCCCATTAGGGTTTGGGTGTTCTGTGTTAGTCTGTATCGAACATGCGCACAAATCTCCACTTTTTGACATAAATGATCAATTATTGCGATATATATATAGGCTTATATATTCATTGTAGCATCTAGTTGCCTACATTTGGTAATACCCAAAGCATTTGTGAACGTTTCAAACCAAAAAGTATAGTGGAACTCTGCTTTAGACACCTAGTCTTTTCATGCTCAAAAAAAAAAAAAACACCCTTCCCCTACCCTACCTCCCCGGTTTTGTAAAGAAAATCTGGCCTGAAGTCTTTTCATGCGCAAAAAAAACACAAAAACAAAAACATTCTAAGCTTTCTGTCTGTGGCGGTTTGTAATTTGAATAACGACATCCAATAAAGTCTACCAATTACGTAATTCCTTTTTACATTTAGTCAAGTTATGACTAAATGTTTTAACATCGAGGGGGGAATCGAGACGAGGGTCGTGGTGTATGTGAGTGTGTGTGTGTGTGTGTGCGTGCGTGTAGAGCGATTCAGACTAAACTACTGGACCGATCTTTATGAAATTTGACATGAGAGTTCCTGGGTATGATATCCTCACACGTTTTTTTTCATTTTTTTGATAAATGTCTTTGATGACGTCATATCCGGCTTTTCGTGAAAGTTGAGGCGGCACTGTCACGCCCTCATTTTTCAACCAAATTGGTTGAAATTTTGGTCAAGTAATGTTCGACAAAGCCCGGACTTCGGTATTGCATTTCAGCTTGGTGGCTTAAAAATTAATTAATGACTTTGGTCATTAAAAATCTGAAAATTGTAAAAAAAATATTGTTTTTATAAAACGATCCAAATTTACGTTCATCTTATTTTCCATCATTTGTTGATTCCATAAACATATAAATATGTTATATTTGGATTAACAACAAGCTCTGAAAATTTAATATATAAAAATTATTATCAAATTTTTTTTTCGAAATCAATTTAAAAACACTTTCATCTTATTCCTTGTTGGTTCCTGATTCCAAAAACATATAGATATGATATGTTTGGATTAAAAACACGCTCAGAAAGTTAAAACGAAGAGAGGTACAGAAAAGCGTGCTATCCTTCTCAGCGCAACGAATACCCCGCTCTTCTTGTCAATTCCACTGGCACTGCCTTTGCCACGGGCGGTGGAGTGACGATGCTACGAGTATACGGTCTTGCTGCGTTGCGTTGCGTTCAGTTTCATTCTGTGAGTTCGACAGCTTCTTGACTAAATGTTGTATTTTCGCCTTACGCGACTTGTTAAGCTCTCTGTCTCTGACGGATACATATGAATAACGACATCCAATAAAGTCTACCAACAGCTGCGAAAACTTTTATAAGAAACTTGAAACTCATCAAAAGGAATGAGTTGCACCTTGGGTCATTTTGGTCCTGAATTTCCCGACCTGAGCCAGGCAAAGCAGGAAAACAAAACAACGTAATTCCTTTCTAAGCTTTCTGTCTTTGACGGATTGCATTTGAATAACGACATCCAATAAAGGCTACCAACTATCAGCTGCGGAGACATTTGTCTCAAAAAAATACGCCGAGAGGCGTTAAAGTTCCCCTTGGTTTGTCCCTGTCTAAATAAATAATTTGGAATCACTGGTAGCTTTTTTGTACTACCACGCATATGTAACGCCATTTTGATAAAGTTGATAGTATTTACAGCTTTCCAGTCATATGTCCGGCTATCACTCACTTTTAGGTGGCAGATGTCCAGATATAACACGTGTTTCAGAATCTCTATTTTTGGGTGTGTAACTTTCAGTAATGAGTGGGTTTTTTTTTTAAATCTCAAAAAGTATTCTTAAAGTCTAACACATGTTTACACTCGCACTCCGTGTCTGTAGCTTTAGAAATAAACAAGTCCAGATATAACACATATTTCTTTGCGGCAAATGTCCAGATATAATAATAATAATAATAAGAACATTTATATAGCGCTAAATCAAAAACTTTCGTTAAAAAGGCTTGCTCTAAGCGCTTGACATCTAAACTAAAACGTCATTCACACTCTTTACAATGATGTACAAGAACTTCATGTCACACTCTTTCATTCAGTATAGCACCATTCACACAGTTGTTATTCTGTACAAGACAATAAGTTAGTCTAACATTTAGAATGTTCATAAGATGAAAACAAGAGAAAACCAGACTGATTAAAAACAACTGCTTAGTGCTAACAAAGCATGAATCTTAATGATAACGTAATACATGTTTAACTGTTAAGACCATAAAAAACCTATATGCTAAAATAACTTCGAACTTTTAAGAACTTCTTATAAGATACACAGCACATCTAGATAAACACCAGAATGATAAAACAAAAGGCAACTCGTTAAAACTATTAAATGCATCAATGTCTAAAACACGAAAGACTCAAATATAGGATACACAATTCTCTAGAATTGTTTATTAAAACTGAAACCGACCTGCTCAAAGTAAACCATACCCACCCCCTCCCTACCCACCCCCAACCCTCCTCCTACACTAAATACTAATTATTTCTACTCTTAACTTCCCAACTACACGTTATCCATAAACTATGCACAGGAACATGTGTGTCAGCATTATGTGGCACCGACATGACTTGTGCATAATAGCTTACAGCTAAGGGTTAAAGTTAAAGGACTACTGCAGTGAAAAATATATTTATAATAATTTAAAACAAAAGACAAAAATAACAAGCTGAATAGAGATGGAACCGTTACAGAAGAGGATGGCAAAATGTTGCGACTTTAGGAGTTGTGTTTCTGGAAGAGGTGAGTTTTGAGTGCTCGCTTGAATGACTGTACTGACTGAGAGTGGCGAATGTGAGAGGGGAGAGAGTTCCATTGAGTAGATGCGCAAAATGCAAAAGTGCGTTGTCCATATGCTTTTGATTTTGTGTGTGGGATGACTAGGGTGCGGCTATCAGAAGAGGAGCGGAGTTGTCTTGCAGGAGTGTATACAGTGAGAAGTTCAGAGAAATAAGCAGGAGACGAGGCAGAGAAGAAGTGAAAGCAGAGAGTGGACAGTTTGTATTCAATGCGGGCTTGGATGGGTAACCAGTGGAGTGTGCGGCGAAGTGGTGTGACATGATCATATTTTCGTGCTTTGAGGATCAGGCGTGCTGCAGAATTTTGAACTTTCTGTAGTTTGTGCAGGAGGTAGAGTGGACAGCCAGAGAGAAGAGAGTTACAGTAGTCAAGTTTAGAAAGAACAAGAGAGCAGACTAGAGTGTTTGTAGTTTGAACGGACAGAGTATGGCGGATGGTTGCGATCTTGCGGAGTTCAAAGTATGCGGACCTACAGATGTTGGAGATGTGCTTGTTGAGTGTCATGTCTGAGGAGATGGTGAAGCCGAGGTTTCTAGCTGAAGAAGAGAAAGAGATGTATCCCCCCTCAGACACGTATGGGTGTGTGTGTGTGTGTGTTGCAGGTTCCGAAGTGTGGGCAGCGTGTTGCAGCGCCCCGGGACTGGAGTGTGTGGTAAAGTACTCCGGGGAGACGCCGCCCATCAAAGGCAAACATCGTATGGTGGCCTGCGACCCCGGCTGGGCCCTCACTGGATGCAACGTCTTCGCTGAACAGTCCAACGCTGGCGGTGCCAAGATCATCTGTCAGTCTGAACGAAAGGATGAGGAGAAGGGGGGGGGGGGGGGTATGACAGGGGAGGGGGCGGAGGGGGAGGAGAAGGAATTGGTAAGGGTCAGAGAAGAGTCAAACGAAGGACTTCAGAGAATCAAAAGACAATAAAGGAAGAAGGTGAGAGAGAGAGAGACGGAGTCGGGAAGGGTCAGAGAGGATTCAAACGAAGGACTTCAAGGCACACGGGAGAGAGAGAGAGTGTTTGTGTGTGCATGTATGTGTTCCTGTCTGTATGTCTGTTTGTCTGTCTGTTTGTCTGTCTGTTTGTATGCCCGTATGTGTGTTTGTCTGTCTGTCTGTCTTTCTATCTGTATGTATGTCCGTCTGTCTGTCTGGCTGTCTGTCTGTGTGTCTGTCTGTCTGTCTGTCTGTCTGTCTATATGTCTGTCTGTCTGTCTGTCTGTCTGTCTGTCAGTCTCTCTGTCTGTCTGTGAGTTCGCTAGTGAGTCTTCTGATTGATTTATCCACATACAAAATACACTCGTATATGTTTGCCTCGTCTCATGGATGGTTACTAATCGTCTTTTTCAGAGGATGCCAGACTGACAACCTACAATATTCTAATTTTTGTGATTGCAGGGAAAAACGGCGAGGATAACTGCCGGGCATTTATGGGGGCATCACTGGGCGGGTCGGACGCCCGAGGAGCTAAAGCCGTGGCCACATGCTGCAGAATTAATTAGAGTCTCAAGACGATGTGAACCTCTCCGCACGTGTGCCATCACCTTAAAAAGTTGAAGTCCTTCTTGTCCATTTGATTCAAACTTTATATGCTGACAAAGAAATTTGTTTATCACACTTTTCGGATTAACAGTATCTGTCACAGGGGTCATTTACGATGTGCATTACCCGCACTGAATTCAGCCGACAAAACTCAAAGTATTGAACAAAGAATCGATAGTTTATTGTTCTGTTTTGTGACAATTCAGAAACTCGTGCCTTCGCAGCAAAATGTTACATGTGTTTGGTTTGTGCTTGTTGACGCAATTTTTATATTATGCTCTGCCGAATGAGGACGCGTTCAACTGTACTAGAGGTGTAAAACATACACGTTGCAGCAGATGATTTAAGGGATTAGTTTACGTTATGGCCGATAATAAAGTTGCGGTTTCAGCCTGCATCCTTATTTGTGTGTGTGTGTGTGTGTGTGTGTGTGTGTGTGTGTGTGTGTGTGTGTGTGTGTGTGTGTGTGTGTGTGTGTGTTTGGGTCTGGGTCTGATTCTGTGCATCTGTTTTTTTCCGCGTCTGCGCGTGTGAGTGAGACTGAGAGAGGCAGACAAACGGAATAAAGAGAGCAACTAGATTTCTGTAGAAAGAAGAAACCCCTGGCTGAGCTCATCGGCGGAAACACGCACACAATTTTTCAAACGACGGATTCAAACATACCTAACACACACTCGAGGAAACCGAACGCCTCCTTTCTGTGAGCCTGTCTGTCTGTCTCTCCCCCCCCCCCCCCTCTCTCTTCTTTTCTTTTTCTTTTCTCTCCATCCTGCTTTCTCTCCCTTTCTCTCACTCTGTCTCTCTCTGACTCTCCCTCACTCTCTCTCCTCTTTTCTGTCTGTGTCTGTCTCTCCCTCACCCGTCTCTCTCCCCTCTCTCTCAGTCTCTCTCTCTCATCCTATCTCTCTCTCCCTCACCCCTCTCTCCCTCCCTCCCTCTTCCTGACTTTCTCTCACTGTCTCTCTCTCTCTCTCTCTCTCCTTCTTTCTGCCTGGCTCTCTCTCTCCTTCTCTCTTTCACCTTCATAAGAGTTACTCTTCTCTAAGAGTTTCTCCTTGGGATTCCTCTCCACAAAGTTGTTATTCTCTTCCGTGTTCAACAGCGATGACGAGAAATGCAGAGCCAGTACACCCCATGGTGCGTATCCCGTTAATGATAAAAACACAGAACCCGCAATGCGCAGTTTGTCCGCTCACGATAAGTAAAACCACCATTAAATTCTCCGCTGAGATTATGGATCAACCCACGAAAGCAAGATGTTCGAGCGTTAACATTCTCTGAGGTCTTGACTTCTAGCTGCAACAGTTCTGAATTGTCGTTTTTCTGTGAAAAATACGCAGTTTGTGAATGTGCCGTGGATGTTTTGTAACTTTTTAAGCTGTGGAATGAAAAAGAATCATGTCATAAAAGGCAAGTATTTTTTTTTCTGTCTTGTTACGATTACGGTGTTTTATGTGAAATTTTTTATTTTTTTTATTTGGCCGGGGGGGGGGTTATCGCTGGGGGTATTGTTTTGTGGTTTTGTTGTAGTTTGTTCGATGTTGTTTTTTTGTTCTTGTTGTTCTTCTTTGATCTTTTTAAGGAGTTGAGGGGAGCACACACCCACACACACGCACACACACACACACAAACACACACATAACACGTACACTTGAACACTTACTTTAATTTTGGGTACATTTTCAGTGTAAGAATGGTATGTTCACAAATTCACAAATACAAACATACTGATAAAAATAGAGCAGACAACGGTAGCATGGAGGGATGGCGTGGTTTATTCCACCATGATTCTTCCCCCCAGCAAAGTAATACGTAGGGCTCTTACTCATTGGCAATAAAAATACACTTGTCAGTGACGTCATAACATTACGCCTGTCTCTGCCCCCCTCTCCCTCTCTCATTCTCTCTCTCTTTCAGGGCGGGGACGTAGCTCAGTTGGTAGCGCGCTGGCTTTGTAGCCAGTTGGTCGCTATCAGCGTGGGTTCGATCCCCACGTTCGGCGAGAGATTTATTTCTCGGAGTCAACTTTGTGCAGACTCTCGGTGTCCGAACACCCCCGTGTGCACACATGCGCACGAAAAAGATCCCACGTTCACAGCGAAAGTCTCAGGGCTTGGAAAACACGAAGACACGCATGCATCATCTCTCGTCTCTGATTATCATGATCGTATTTCGATACTTTGACGAGACAAACCCAATGCTGGTGTGTCGAAGAAGACAACCACAGCGGGCTTGTTCGAATCAAAGTATCACACCATATCTTCAGCGTATTACCAATACCTGTCCCAATATAGACCAGCTGGTCTAAGAGGACGTTAAACCCTAATAGTCAGTCAGTCAGTCTCTCTCTCTCTCTCTCTCTCTCTCCCTCTCTCTCCTTCAAAGAAATGTATATGCTGTTTCTCTTGGAAACAAGTAAATAATTATGTGATAATAATACATCATTGCTTGATATTCATAATGCATTTTGAATGTCTTTTTAACTGTTTGACATGTTAATTATATACATTGTATTGTAATTAACTTAATTTCTATTTCTTCTTGTTATTAATCGAGTTACCCTCAATGGGCGAGGGCCGGACGAAAAAAAGCATGTATATTTTGCTTATTCTGTTACCCTCGATAAATAAATAAAGTTCAAAGTTCAAAGTTCTCTCTCTCTCTCTCTCTTGGTTGTCAAACACACACGCACGCACACACACACACACACACACACACACGCACACACACACACACTCTCTCTCTCTCTCTCTAATTCAGACCTCTGTCTATCTATCCATTTGAAGGGACTTTGTAAAGAAAATCTTTTTCCAATTATATAATAATAATAATAATAATAATAATAACGGGCATTTATAAAGCGCCTTATCAAAAGTTCAAAGCGCGGGACAACAATACATGTATACAAAAATCATACAATCACTGTCAGATTCAAACAACACATCATGCACATCTCACATCCCCAGACTCTATACTAAGGAACTATCCGTAGTGTTGTTGGAACAAGTGAGTTTTCAAATTGGACTTAAAAGATGAAATGGATGGAGAGTGACGTAATTGAAAGGGGAGTGAATTCCATAACTGAGGTCCATAATACGAAAACGTGCGGAAGCCATGAGCCTTGCGTTTAAAGCGACCTTGACAGAGAAGTCGAGCATCATCAGAAGAACGAAGGGTGCGAGAGGGAGTGTAGAGAGAGACCAGTTCAGAAAGATAGGCAGGTGCCGATTCAGAGATGATATTGTAGCAGAAGCAGGCAGCTTTATACCTAATACGTTCAGATACAGGAAGCCAGTGAAGTTCTTTCATGAGAGGAGTGCAGGGTTGTCGATGCTGTGCTCTGAAAATGAGACGTGCAGCAGAGTGTTGTACTTTTTGCAAGGGTTGGAGAGTGGAGTCAGGGCAGCCTATGAGAAGGGAGTTGCAGTAATCTAATCTGGACAGAATGCAGGATGTAACGAGAGTTTTAGTGGCATCAACAGTGAGAAATTTTCTTATGGAACCTATTCTTCTGATCTCAAAGTAACATGTCTGACAGACTTTTTTGATGTGTTGTTTCATTGAGAGGTGGGAGTCCATGATGAACCCAAGATTCCTAGCACTATCAGAGAGAGAAATGTCACTAGAACCTACTGTGATGGAGGCTGGAAGGGAAGTGGTCGAACAGGAAGCTCCAGAGAAAAGAAGAAATTCAGTCTTGTCATCATTTAACTTGAGCATATTGTTTGTCATCCATGATTTAATATCTGAAGTGCAGTTTTGGAGAGTGTGCGTCACCGCTTGGATTTCTGTAGGCTTGCATGCTTGTTGGAGTTGTGTGTCGTCTGCAAAGAGGTAGTGATTGACTGCGTGTTGCTTGATGACGGCAGAGAGAGGAGTGGTGTATAGTACAAATAAAACTGGGCCTAGAACTGATCCCTGGGGAACGCCGAAACAGAGAGGAGATGGAGGAGATGAGAGATTATTGACAGACACATACTGACTACGGCCCTGTAGATATGAACTAAACCAGTGAAGAGCGGTATGATTACCCAATCAATGTAATAACTCAAAATACACTTGCACACGCGCACTTCATTATCTCAAAACGCTGAAAACCCCACTTCAAATATTATTGAATGCACAGATGTCGATGACAATTTAAGTCCACCTGTGTGTGAGGAATTGATGTTCTGCAACCGCTGGTGGCTTTGGGAAATTTGCGTTGAAATCATAGCGTAATGCTTCCTTTTTGAAAACAAACCCTGTTCGTCCCATTTGAAAGAATGGATATGATACATGACCATCCATTGAATTTTACATGAATGCATTCGTGTTATGTAGTATTTTTAAAGAGAAAGCGATGATCAACGTTGAAATAATGTGTGAGGCTGGAAAGTGTAGTATTTTCCTTTCGTTTTTAGTAAACACCTCTTACTCTGGCACCAGAATAATTGTTTTCATACAACGAGTAACAATGAGAATACGAACTTGTTCCGAGTTTATGTTATGCTTAAAACTCTTCCGAGCACTGCAGTGTGTTATAATAGATCAACTGTGTTAACATCACTTATGTTGTGCTTATAACTTTTCCGAGCACTGCAGTGTGTTTTAATATATCAATTCGGTTAACATCACGTCTGTTGTGCTTAAAACTTTTTCGAGCACTCCAGTGTGTTTTGATATATTAATTGGGTTAAAGCCACGTAAACATACCAACTGTGTTAACAACACTTATGTTGTGCTTAAAAATTTCCCGAGCACTGCAGTGTGTTTTGATATATAAATTGGGTTAAAATCACGTAAAAATATCAACTGTGTTAACAACACTTATGTTAAACTTTCCCGAGCACTGCAGTGTGTTTTAATAGATCAACTATGTTAACATCACTTATGTTGTGCTTATAACTTTTCCGAGCACTGCAGTGTGTTTTAATATATCAATTCGGTTAACATCACGTCTGTTGTGCTTAAAACTTTTCCGAGCACTCCAGTGTGTTTTGATATATTAATTGGGTTAAAACCACGTAAAAATATCAACTGTGTTAACAACACTTATGTTGTGCTTAAACATTTCCCGAGCACTGCAGTGTGTTTTGCTATATAAATTGGGTTAAAATCACGTAAAAATATCAACTGTGTTAACAACACTTATGTTAAACTTTCCCGAGCACTGCAGTGTGTTTTAATAGATCAACTATGTTAACATCACTCACGTTGTGCTTAATACTTTTTCGAGCACTGCAGTGTGTTTTAATATATCAATTCGGTTAACATCACGTCTGTTGTGCTTAAAACTTTTCCGAGCACTCCAGTGTGTTTTGATATATTAATTGGGTTAAAGCCACGTAAACATACCAACTGTGTTAACAACACTTATGTTGTGCTTAAACATTTCCCGAGCACTGCAGTGTGTTTTTGGCTCACGTAAGTGTAGCCTATGCGATGCTAACTTTTGTCTGTCTGTGCGTGCGTGCGTGCGTGCGTGCGTGCGTGCGTATGTATGTATGTCTGTGGTAGAAACTTTAACATTTGAAGACGTCACAACATTTGAAGACGTCACATTATGACGTAAGAGGGTTAGAGTCACGCGAAGGAATTACTGAAAGTCTCGGTCATTGTTATTTTGAGCGGGCCGAGACTATTTTTTTCTTCGAAATCGGCCATTCAGATCTAGATCTAGTGTATCGCTTTCTTGCACAGTGTCACCTATGCTTACTGTGTGTGTGTGTGTGTGTGTGTGTGTGTGTGTGTGTGTGTGTGTGTGTGTGTATGTGTGACGGAGTGATTGAGTTTGTGTTACTGTTTGTCGATTTCTTACGTGAGCCTTGAAGGCTTCGCCTCTTGTGATATATAAATTGGGTTAAAATCACGTAAAAATATCAACTGTGTTAACAACACTTATGTTGTGCCTAAACATTTTCCGAGCACTGCAGTGTGTTTTGATATATAAATTGGGTTAAAATCACGTAAAAATATCAACTGTGTTAACAACACTTATGTTGTGCTTAAACATTTCCCGAGCACTGCGGTGTGTTTTGATATATCAATCGGGTTAACATCACGTGAAAAGATCAACTGTGTTAACAACACTTACATGTATGTTGTGCTTAAACATTTCCCGAGCACTGCAGTGTGTTTTAATAGATCATAACTTATGTTGTACTTGAAGGCACAATCCCTCTCACACTCTCAAATATGGCCATGATTTTACATGGGATGAGACTATCCCTCAATTTGGACACATACCAAAAGCCAACATCCTGAATGCTTGCTGTTATAAGTTAAAGTATTGGATTAAATAATTTCTTAAAAAGCAACTGGTGGCTTTTACGAAATAAATTCAGCGAAAAACGTCAGCTTTGCGCATGCACAGAGAGCGAGCGCACAGGCTGCTCGTTTAGGGAAAAATACACGTAAAGCCCTTTCTTGTTCTTAGTAGTATGACAAGTTTATGAGTACAGGATATATATCCTTTTTTTTTTTTTTTTTTTTTTTTTGACCTCAGTGCATGCAGGCTGCTTCAACCCTTCCTTGTTTTCTTCTCTCTTTTTTCTTTCCTTTTTTTTTTTCTGTCTTTTTTTCTGTCTTTTTTTCTTGTAAATAGGCGGTGAGCATCCTTCTTCATTGGTCTTTTTCTTCTTTTTTTAACTCCAACATAGAGGTATATTACACTCACGAGACATGGACATTTTCTCTTTACAATGGAAATATTCCTTATATTTACAAATCAAATTTTCTACTTAATATTTGAAACTCGAAAATTACGAACACTGATTCCTGACAAGTTGTCTTTCTAAAAATACTAATACACATTTTCCCAATTAATATTACGTGATTTACAAAATTTCTCATCTTTTTACAACAACTTGTGTCTTGATAGCCAAATATTATATCCTGCATCTTAAAATTAACCCTCAATCCAGCCTTTTCCTCTATCCAGTTTTCTATCTTCGTCCAAAACAACTTTACCGGTATGCACTCATAAAAGAAATGTTCAACAAAATCAACTTCCGTCCAACAAATACAACATCTGTTATTCTCCCTGACTTGCATTTTACATAATAAAATATTTGTTGGATATATGTTATGTAAGATTTTCCATTGCAATTCTCTTAACCTCACTTCTTTGGAAACATGGGCAAGTGTCCAAATTTCCTTATCTACTTGTACACCAAACTTCCTCAACCAAAAATTATATACACAAGGTTTTTCTACAGCAGTATCTACACTTTTCTTTTCTATCATTTTTCGTATTTGGCTTATTTTTATCATATACAGGCTACCATCAAACAATTGCTTATCCATCTGGACAATAATATGTTTATTTTCAATCCAATTAATCCATACTTTGGGTAATGCGTTTATTAATGCCCAATAATCCAATAAAATATTTGCATTATTCTTTCCAATTTGTATATATACCTCTGCTGCTGACTTCAATCTCTTTTCTTCCACTATAAACAAATCACTTACTCGTTCAATCCCAGCATTTTTCCAATACAAATAAAACAACATTTTCCCTTTATACCGAATCAAATCATTACTCCACAAAATCTGTTTATAAAAATTGTTTACATCAATCTTATCATGTTCCATCCTACGCTTGTAACTCAAATGTGTCCACACTACCCTCTGCCAAAATGGGCTTCCAATCATTGTCAAATTCAATTCCTTACTCGGTTTAACATTCAAATCAAAACAACCATACCCTGAAACAACATGTCCCAGAAACCATAGTGGTATAAACGTCCAATTTGCTCCCTTCTCTTCATATATCCTCTCTTTGTGCTCAACAGGAAACTGTCATTTATAGATCATACCTCCGATAATTTTGTAACTTCTGCAAGAGTAAAACAGATCCCTGGAATAAAGTGTCTTCATAGGTATTGATCATTTGAGGTACCTTGTTACTTGTTTTTATATTTAGTCAAATTTTGACTAAATATTTTAACATCGAGGGGGAATCGAAACGAGGGTCGTGGTGTATGTGTGTGTGTATGTGTGTGTGTATGTGTGTGTGTGTGTGTGTGCGTGCGTGCGTGCGTGTAGAGCGATTCAGACCAAACTACTGGACCGATCTTTATGAAATTTGACATGAGAGTTCCTGGGATTGATATCCCCGAACGTTTTTTTCATTTTTTTGATAAATGTCTTTGATGACGTCATATCCGGCTTTTCGTGAAAGTTGAGGCGGCACTGTCACGCTCTCATTTTTCAACCAAATTGGTTGAAATTTTGGTCAAGTAATCTTCGACGAAGCCCGGACTTCGGTATTGCATTTCAGCTTGGTGGCTTAAAAATTAATTAAAGACTTTGGTCATTAAAAATCTGAAAATTGTAAAAAAAATATTTCTTTTATAAAACGATCCAAATTTACGTTTATCTTATTCTCCATCATTTGCTGATTCCAAAAACATATAAATATGTTATATTTGGATTAAAAACAAGCTCTCAAAATTAAATATATAAAAATTATTATCAAAATTAAATTGTCGAAATCAATTTAAAAACACTTTCATCTTATTCCTTGTCGGTTCCTGATTCCAAAAACATATAGATATGATATGTTTGGATTAAAAACACGCTCAGAAAGTTAAAACGAAGAGAGGTACAGAAAAGCGTGCTATCCTTCTTAGCGCAACTACTACCCCGCTCTTCTTGTCAATTTCACTGCCTTTGCCATGAGCGATGGACTGACGATGCTACGAGTATACGGTCTTGCTGACAGCTACTTGACTAAATATTGTATTTTCGCCTTACGCGACTTGTTTATATTTAGTCAAGTTTTGACTAAATATTTTAACATCGAGGGGGAATCGAAACGAGGGTCGTGGTGTATGTGTGTGTGTATGTGTGTGTGTATGTGTGTGTGTGTGTGTGTGTGCGTGCGTGCGTGTAGAGCGATTCAGACCAAACTACTGGACCGATCTTTATGAAATTTGACATGAGAGTTCCTGGGATTGATATCCCCATACGTTTTTTTCATTTTTTTGATAAATGTCTTTGATGACGTCATATCCGGCTTTTCCTGAAAGTTGAGGCGGCACTGTCACGCCCTCATTTTTCAACCAAATTGGTTGAAATTTTGGTCAAGTAATCTTCGACGAAGCCCGGGGTTCGGTATTGCATTTCAGCTTGGTGGCTTAAAAATTAATTAATGACTTTGGTCATTAAAAATCTGAAAATTGTAAAAAAAAATAAAAATTTATAAAACGATCCAAATTTACGTTTATCTTATTCTCCATCATTTGCTGATTCCAAAAACATATTAATATGTTATATTCGGATTAAAAACAAGCTCTGAAAATTAAATATATAAAAATTATTATCAAAATTAAATTGTCCAAATCAATTTAAAAACACTTTCATCTTATTCCTTGTCGGTTCCTGATTCCAAAAACATATAGATATGATATGTTTGGATTAAAAACACGCTCAGAAAGTTAAAACAAAGAGAGGTACAGAAAAGCGTGCTATCCTTCTTAGCGCAACTACTACCCCGCTCTTCTTGTCAATTTCACTGCCTTTGCCATGAGCGGTGGACTGACGATGCTACGAGTATACGGTCTTGCTGAAAAATGGCAGCTACTTGACTAAATATTGTATTTTCGCCTTACGCGACTTGTTTGTATCTGTTTTCCAACACTTTTGTTCAGAAACTGGTAATTTCTGACACATCGCTATTTAGTAAGCGGGACATTACCCTTTTTCAAATGAAGTAATTTTTCGTGAATGCCCAAGCCGCAAAATAATTTCACTGGCAAAATCATAGTGATTTGATTGTCTTGAATCGATTTTGAGTGAGAAAAAAAAGCAACAATTGCACACTTTTTGAAATAAAGGGGAACATTCCAGTACTTGATTGGGGTCTCATACGAATCTTCTTTTTCGTTTGGAACATTTTGTAGACTCAAACTTTCTATTATTGCAGGGAATAGGAGCGTCTTTTAACTTGGACGCACACTAAAATTCCACAACCTGGCTGCGTTCTTTACAGAGTGAGTTTATTTGCTGAATTGCGATCTGTGTTGGTGTGTATGCACATGGTCGTGCACACCATGGGAAGTAAAGAATTTTTAGGCCAAAAAAAAAGAGGTCTGTTTACGGTAACATAGGCCAAAAAAATAGGGTCGGTAGGTCGGGATTTTTTTTTTCTTCCCAAAAAACCATATTTTTACGTTCTTTTGCAAAAAAAAAAATTTTTATTTATTTTTTTCCCCCCCAAATGCCAACAAAAAGTCTAGGGTCGCGCGAAAAAAATAGGGTCGGTCGGGTTACCGTAAACAGACTTTTTTTTTTTTTGCCTT
>NC_090245.1:90150606-90175606 GCF_037325665.1 Littorina saxatilis
ATGTTGTTAATGAATATAATTATTTAGGTTTTGTGTTTACTACAAAAATGAGTTTGAAAAGGGGAGTTGATTTTTTAGCGGTGAAAGGGAGGCGAGCATGCATTGACTGTATTAGACACGTTAGAAAACTGAATGATATCTCCAAAAGTTGTTTTTTCAAAATTTTCGATTCCCAGGTGCAATCCATATTAATGTACTCTTCCGAAATGTGGGGTCTCCAAAGATTAGACAATATAGAAAAGGTTCACACACTTGCATGCAAAAGGTTCTTAAGTGTTCCTCTTAAAGTATCCAACAAGTGTGTGTATGGAGAACTGGGACGCTACCCTCTGTATATCAACAGTGCAGTAAGGTGCATAAAATATTGGCTGAAGCTGTTGACACTAGATATATCCAGAATTCCCAGACAGGCATACTTAATGTTAAAAAACCTGGACGAGCGAGGTAAAACATGCTGGGCAACACATGTAAAGAATACATTGTTTAGCACGGGGTTTGGATATGTTTGGTTGCAACAAGGGGTGGGGTGTGAAAAAACATTTATTTCTTTATTTAAACAGAGAATGGCTGATATGTATTTGCAGGAATGGAATGGTTCCATTATAAGTAATGACATTTATCAAAACTACCGATTATTCAAAACAGTTTTTGAAAGTGAGAAGTACTTTGATTTCATTGACAAAAAATGTTTCCGCGATTGTTTGACCAAATTGCGTCTGGGTGTGTTGCCTATTGGAGCTTCGTGTTTTAGAAGAACATTTGGAAGGGACAGGAATATTTTATGCAAGCTCTGTGATGTTGTGGAAGACGAAAAGCACTTTGTATTTGATTGTCCATTGTATGCAAACGCCAGGGCTAAGTTTCTAAATACAAGCTATAACTCATTAAATTTTGTGAATATTCTCCGCAACGGCTCATCATCTGATATTCGTAGATTAAGCATTTACTTGTTTATTGCTCTAAAAACTCGCCTGGAGTTTACTGAAAACATAGCTCAAGACGACTGATTGTGACTGTATTAATTTACCGTGTACGTTTAGTTTTGTATCTTTGTTGCTTTGCCGCTGTATGTGTTTAGTTTTGTATCTTCGTGTTGCTTTGCCGCTGTATGTACTTTTGACTTGTATTTTTGTTTGTAACGACCCTATTCTAGGGGCTAGAGGCCTGAAGAATAAATGATGTTCTTGTTCTTCTTGTTCTCTCTCTCTCTCTCTCTCTCTCTCTCTCTCTCTCTCTCTCTCTCTCTCTCTCTCTCTCTCTCTCTCTCTCTCTCTCTCTCTCTCTCTCTCTCTCTCTCTCTCTCTGATTCTGACAGATTTTAGTGAATCTAAAAATATAATGTCGCAATTAAACATTCCATTTATTACTGTAACAGAAGTATGTAATGCACTCATGCACCTCAACCAAACAGGAACCCGTGGAATTGACTGTCTGGGCGGGAAGATTCTTAAATTAGTAGCCCCTGTACTTGCTGATTATTTAACTTACCTGTATAATTTCTGTATAGACAAGTGTTATTTTTCAGTTGTGTTAAAAGCAGGCTAAAGTTATTCCACTTTTTAAGTCAGGGGCTAAAACAGAACCCTCCAATTACAGGCCAATATCTCTTTTATCGGTTTTATCAAAGCCGTTGGAACAACATTTGAACAAGTTTATTATGTCACATTTTAACGAAAAAGCTTTATTTCACCCAAATCAGTCGGGGTTCAGAACTCATCATTCATGACACACAGCACTTGTTTCTCTTGATCTGTGGTTGAGTAAGATCAACGAAGATGAATTATGTGCTGCTCTCTTCGTTGACTTTGCTAAAGCATTTGATGCGATTCACCATGACCTACTGTTTAGGAAACTCGCACCGTACGGCCTTAGAAATGATACAATATCGTTAATTAAGTCTTTTCTTTCTGATCGATTACAAGCTGTGTGCGCCAACGGCTCCGTGTCTAGCATGCAGTCGGTAAGTTACGGCATTCCTCAGGGATCTGTACTCGGCCCTCTTCTCTTTACCAATTACATTGATGACCTCCCCCTACACATACGCAGTAACTGTGAACTTTTCGCCGATAATACCACTATTCACACTTCCCATTCAAATGTGAAGGTATTGTCAAAACAACTTCAAGAACGTGTTAACGAGCTTTTAGCGTGGACCGAATTAAACCACATGGCTCTTAATCCAGACAAAGCAAAAAGCATGCTTATTACCACCAGGCAAAAACGCCAAAACTTAGAATCTAAACTTCCACCTTTAACGATTTATAATCACATTGTTGAAGAAGTTAATAAACACAAAGTTCTAGGTGTTATTCTTGATAACCATTTATCGTAGACTGATCACGTTACAGGAGTATGTAAAGTACTTTCCAAGAGGCTTTACTTGTTGTCCAGAATAAAACACTTCTTGAACAGGCATGGCAGGCAACATTTCTTTAACGCTCACATTCAATCAATCATTGATTATGCGTCAACCTTATGGGAATGTGCGAGTGCAAAAACTCTAAAATCTTTATTTTGTTTACATAAAAGAGCAATCAAAGTTATTTTATTACAAGTCTCGGTTTCCAACGAAGACTATACACTTTTAAACATCCTTCCTCCTAAATCAAGATTCATGTACAATAAAGGCGTTTAGATGCATAAACTCATAATTGGAAGAGCGCCTTTCTTCTCAATTTACTTCCCACAATTTGAGAGACCCAACAAAAATGTATGCTCGGCGGCCTCGTATAGATCTTTTTAAGTCCAGCCTACTCTTTTCGGGGACTAATGTTTGGAATTTACTTCCAAATTAAGCGGTCTCAGACATCCCGTCAATGCCAAGACTTGTTAAAGACGTAGAGGTTACATGCCGAGTCTCAGTGATTATTAAAAATAATGGTCGAAGTTGGCGGATCATGAAAAATGCGAGCTTCAGCGAGCTTTTTCATGACCGCGAACTGAGACCATTATTTTTAATAATCACTGAGACGAGGTGTGTAACCTCTTTATTCCTCCTTTCTTCAGATATTCAAAGAAAACAGGAGTTTTTGTGCGAAAGTTTGATCGAATCCGAATCACTCAACCAGTCAACCTGCGCAGGCGATCGATTAATGCGCGGTTGTATAGTTCCGTGCAAATCATTCCATTCTGTTAACACTTCTTGTCAGTTTCCCTGTTTTTAGACTAAAATCAAGTACACAGATATGCTGTTATTCTGCTGTGGCGGTAAAGGCAGATATTGTGTGTTCTGTTTATGTTTTAGCATCGTGTTAGGATAATGTTCTTTCGTCAAATGGGACTAGCAGACGAACTTTTGCACCCGTGTTCGAACGTTAATTACTGTATGAAGTTCAGTTTTCTGGGGAAAATAGTGTATGAAACCGCTTTATGTTGTTTAAATTGATGAGATGTGTGCATTTTGTTGCGTGTGATCTTTTTATAAAATGAAATATTGTTGAAAACTGACCGTCGGGTTGCAGTCAGTGTTGTCGAAGAAACTGCGTTAAAAGAAGGGGAACTACTCTTGTCGGCAAGAGTATGAGTTACTTGCCTTGGGAATTTGCTTGTGATGAACGGTGTGTGCACAGCAGATCTAGATTCAGAAAACAACCTAACTCATGGATTTTATATGGAGATTCATGTGTTCAGGCCTGTAGTTGTTAATTTAAATGCGGTATGTTTGTATTGTTTGCTCCAGAGATGTATATTTCGTACACGTAGAGCGTTCGGAACTTTTCAGTCGCAAAAGTAGTACCAAAACAGAACAGCTTCTCAACCCATTGCGCTATCGAGGATTCAGGCTGTTGCTGGCTCGTTATTTGTTTGGTTGCTGGGTCATTATCGAAAAATAACTAGCTCTACAAGTTTACAGAGGTAAAGAAGCAGAGGGGGGAATAAAGATACTTCTCATTCCTTGTAGATGGCACTTTTCGTTCTCACTTAGTCTGAACATGTTTATATTTCTGATGCCTTATTTTTACCTTTTACACGTTTCAGTAGATAAATGTACCTAATTAATTTCATGACATGACTTATGTAACGATGCTACATTGTTATTACTTGCAACGTAGTTGTTCCATTGATTTCTCAGTTCACTGAATTTTTCTTCCCTCGAAGTTGTACACGATTTTGCTTGCTTGAAACTGTTTTTTATTAAGCCCTTGACAATAATATGTTATGTTCGTTTGTATGTATATTTTTGTTTGTTTGTTTAGTCTGTTAATCGTTTGTTTGTTCGGTTGTTTGTTTTTTATTACTTCTTTGATTGATATTCTAACATTTTTTAAACGTATAATCATTAGATTAAACCCTCCCATGGGCGAGGGCTGTAAAAAAAAGCACCTGTTTGCTTGTGCCATTACCCTCGTTAATAAAGAATGTGTCCTGTCTGTTTATCTGTCTGTCTGTCTGTCTGTCTGTCTGTCTGTCTGTCTGTCTGTCTGTCTGTCTGTCTGTCTGTCTGTCTGTCTGTCTCTCTCTCTCTCTCTCTCTGTCTCTCCATCTCTCTCTCTCTCCCTCTCTCTCTCTCTCTCTCTCCCTCTCTTTCTCTCTCTCTCTCTCGCTGTCTCTCTCTGTCTCTGTCTGTCTGTCTGTCTGTCTGTCTGTCTCTCTCTCTCTCTCTCTCTCTCTCTCTCTCTCTCTCTCTCTCTCTCTCTCTCTCTCTCTCTCACACACACAAACGAACTGACATAGCTGAAGTTGATGCAGGAACAAAATACACACAAGGAAGTGCATGTCTTTTCTTCCTTTTTGAAAGGGAGATTCTTTTCACACTCTCTATCTTCCCAATGACATTCTCACCATTTGTAGGTATGAAAGTATTAATTGTATGAACACACGCACAGTTTAACTGCGCCATCTGCTGCCATTTCGTTCAATTTCCCTTTGTGCACACGTTTTGTTTTTCAACATGGACACCATCAACTTGATGTGAAGCAGTTAAGTGCCTCTTAATTGTGAAATTGATAGTGTCCCCAGGAGGACAAACAAGGACTGAACACGATATTTTCAAGTATAAATTTGGCACATTTTGATATCTATACTGATAACTTTTTGTGTTTTTTGTGTTTTGGTGTGTGAAAGCAAGCGTTGACAGTGACAGAAACAAGGCTTGAATAATAACAAACGGCTGTCCATTAATGATTATTTAAGCCTTGTTTCGGTCTGTCGAGTCAGCCGATGTTGGCCTTTAAAGATGTTGGCCTGTTACATTATTCAACTTTTCTGGACGCAATTAGCTGTGTACGTAACACACCGCGTCGCGTAAGTATATCTCATTTAATACAAGCTTTCGTAACACGTAGCCAGTTGCATTTTTCTTTGAAACGCCATAGACAGTCTAGAGACATCCTGCTCGCGCGAGCCGAGAACATTTTCCCTATTTATCTTCACTGCGCTGGCTGCAAAACCCCTCCGCGCGGAGGTGTTTTCAGACACATCAGACACAGGGTGTAGAAGGGTTCCCGATGTTCATTCAAGCGTTGAAAAGGGCGTTTCAATCACAGTTTGTTTCAAGGTAGATAGCTATTCATTTTTTTATGTTTTATTTTTATTTTTTTGCTTACCGCGAAGGGCCATATCAGGGCGGTGCTGCTTTGACATATAACGTGCGCCAAACACAAGACAGAAGTCGCAGCATAGGCTTCATGTCTTACCCAGTCACATTATTCTGACACCGGACCAACCAGTCCTAGCACAAACCCCATAATGCCAGACGCCAGGCGGAGCAGCCACTAGATTGCCAATTTTAAAGTCTTAGGTATGACCCGGCCGGGGTTCGAACCCACGACCTCCCGATCACGGGGCGGACGCCTTACCACTAGGCCAACCGTGCCGGTCATAGCTATTAATGGTGTTGCATAAACGGCCGTGCAGCAATGTGTGTGACGTTCCTGCGCAGCTGGTTGCATGCAACAGGAATGAATCATGGTGTGTCAGTTCCTTTACAGGGACACTCCCTCAGAATGAAACGGTCTCAACTTGCCCTGAAAGCTACACAGTTTGTTTTTGAGATTTGAAGTTATGTCAACACACACCAGCATTACATTGAAGTCAGTGTCTGAACGTTCAATTAATTAAATTTTAAACGCTGTCTTTGCGCAATCATTGCTGTGAAGTAGACATGCAGATTATCTTTATTTGTGCTTCGTCCTACTCTTTCGCCCCTGGCAGCGGTGAAACTCGCACACATTTGCAAGGTTACATATACTCTTAAAAAAAGTTAAGGACCGGTCATAAAATGTTTACAATCTTTCACATATTCGCCAAAAATCAAGGGTTTGACAATTTGATTAAAACGTGCCTTTTTTTAATTAACAGAAGGGCAGTGAGTCTTGTGCTAGGAACATTTTTGGCAGTCACAGTTACTGTGTCATGCTAAAAAGGCGTAAAAAGTGTGATTTTCTCTAAAAAAAAAAGGGGGGGGGGGCAGTTATCAGAGTCCTATGAAATCGGTGCAAGACGTGCCAGGACAAAAACCAGTTCTGCACGTGCTACAACAGGGTTCCAGCCACGAAATGTGCTTAAAAATGTGTCTTTGTAAACTGACACACTGACAAAATAATGCAATGAAACAACATGCCCCTATTACGAAAACGGAGCGACTTGGATCAGCCATGGGCAGTTTGATGGCTACAAGATGTTGTTTCTGCCAGGCAAGTGGTTCAGAGTGTTGCAGTGTATCACTTCAACATCATCAAAGGAAAGAAATGGCTTCAAGCAATTGGCAGAGTAAAGTTACGAGAATGGTATGGTCGGCCTACAATCACCACAACAATGAAGGATCGCCTCATCCAAGTGAAGGTCATGCAGCAAACAAATGTTACTGAAAAGGCAGCAGGCACCGACCATGAGCTGCAAATACACACTGTTGTCAGTAATAAAAGTGTTATGAACTGCTTACACGCTTTCAACTTCAGTAAAAGACGCCCAATCCGCAAAACAACATTGAATGCTAACCATCCAGCTGCCTACCCAGCCTGGTGCACTCAACATGTGAGGTGGTTACGTCATCGTAGGGCTCAGTTCTTGTTTACAGATGGGTTCCGCCTCTTCTTGGATCCTGCTGATGGACGCATCAGAGTCTGGAGGCGTCGTAGAGAGCGCTTTGCAGATGGCGCTATTCTAGAACGAAATCGTTTGATGGGGGCTCTGTGATGGCCTGGGGAGATATCACCTTACGTCGTAGGACATCTCACTACCGATTAGTGGGTAGCTTAACTAATGATCGCTGCCGTGATAAGATTTTGCAGTTTTTCATTTTAAGAAATTCTACTGTTGTGATTTGAAATTAGAGGGTTGTCTAGAATAAGAAGCTCTAGCGTTGTTTTCGCTTGCATGTTTGACGTCACATTTTCTGGAGACAGTTCTCAGTTCTTCAATAAAACAATACAGAAAAAAGAAAATCATTTAACCTTGTCATTTCTGTATGGCATGCGTTTGAAAAAGTGTTCCTTAACTTTTTTTGAACGGTATATTTGAGTGCCTATATAAATTCGCTTTGGTTTCGTCCGACCACTAGCGTTATGAATAAAACTGTTGGCACAGAAGAAAAAAAGTTGATGACCAGAATCGGGACGCAGAAGATCACTTGCATAAGGTACAGTCCTTCTGTTTATATTTAGGCCTAAAAAAAAATAGGTGTGGTTACGGTAACCCGACCTACCCTATTTTTAGGGGCCGATCCTATAACTTTTTATTACATTTGTCAAAACAAAAAAAACCCAAAAAACGAGTGCAAAAAACGCAATGAAAGCGAAAGCGCCCGAGTCGTACACTTGTTTCCCTGTCAAGTAGGTTTAATTTGTACACATTAGAAAAAAAAGTTTTAAAAAAAAGTGATTGCCTACCTACCTACCCTATTTTTTTTGGCTATGTTACCGTAACCACACCTATTTTTTGTTTGGCCTTATATCACTAATCAGTGTTGTTACGGAGCATTTTCAAGTATATTTGTACAGGTGTGTCTAACTTAAAGCACAGCGAATGTCCCTTGGACTTCTTCACTTTAAATTCGCCAGAAAGCTTCTCCAAAATGGCGTCGGAAATACTTTGATATAGTAAAACAAAGTTTTCTTTTACACAAAATCTCTGAGTTACTGACTGCATGCCACTAAACTGAATGGTGTAACTCCACCTTTAACGCACAGTGTCTCTGTGCAGCTAGCTCCATGTGGCAAAATTGAATGATATCAAAAACACAGTACATCTCTTTCGTGACACGAACAACCTGATATTGTAACATAATCATATATTGATGTCGTTTTTATACCGATGAGTTCTTGGTAACTGGTATACAAGTGCAACAAACAACATTCATTGGTGAAGCTGAGTGGTATACCTGACCTAGTGCAGCTGCCACTATACGTTGAATTTGTAAAGTGGAAGCTGTCAATAACGACCACCCAAGGTACCGGCCGAAAGTGGTCGTTATAGGCAGGCGGTCGCAGGGAACAGCTCAATTATAAAGTTAAAAAACAACGCCAGGATCTTTAGGGGTGGTCGTATTGGACAGGTGATCGTTATTTAAAGTTGGACGCAAGTGCAGGTTTGACTGTACCGACAATCGTGATAGATTTATCATAACACCTAGTGGAACATGGGCTGTATCATTCGTTGAACATACACGCGCACATACGGTCGAATACTTTCCGGGACAGGATGACAAAACAAAACTCGAGAGTGCTTTCATTTTCCAAGTTAGTTCGGTGTTACGGTTTGGGTATTTACTTATCTTTTGTGATGCAGTTCTCTCTCTCTCTCTCTCTCTCTCTCTCTCTCTCTCTCTCTCTCTCTCTCTCTCTCTCTCTCTCTCTCTCTCTCTCTCTCTCTCTCTCTCTCTCTCTCTCTCTCTCTCTCTCTCTCTCTCTCTCTCTCTCTCGTAAAACGTTTAGGCGCCAGTTTCATTCCCGCTTAATGGGTAAATAGAACACTTTTCATGTCTGATATTTTAGTGCTTTTTACATTTAGTCAAGTTATGTTTGTATTTTGATTTGTTCTTTATGTGCATGTATTGATAATGATATACATGCGAATGATTGGGACAATTCCTCCCCACATTTATTTTCTCCATTTTGTTATGAGTTGTTTTGGATGTTTATATGCAATGCATTATTGCAACTATGCTGCAATTTCCACACTATATTGTTTTTCCCATTTTTGAATGTGTATACAAAACCATAACCCTTTTCTTATTACTATTTACATTATGTACGTCTGTAAGTAACAATAACCTTGTCAATTTTACTATCTATATTATGTGCGTCTGTATTAAGTGTTTGTATAAGGGACAGGTTGTAAGATTAGGCTTTGCCTAAAACCTCTATCCTTTGGTAATAAAGTTCAGTTTCAGTTTCAGTCTCTCTCTCTCTCTCTCTCTCTCTCTCTCTCTCTCTCTCTCTCTCTATCTCTCTCTCTCTCTCTCTCTCTCTCTCTCTCTCTCTCTCTCTCTTTCTCTGAGCTGCCTGTCCGGCTGCGAGTATGTCTGCCTGTTTGATTATAACTCTCGGGGTGTGTGTGTGTGTGTGTGTGTGTGTGTGTGTGTGTGTGTGTGTGTGTGTGTGTGTGTGTGTGTGTGTGTGTGTGTGTGTGTGTGTGTGTGTGTGTGTGTGTGTGTGTGTGTGTGTGTGTGTGTGTGTGTGTGTGTGTGTGTTAGAGTGTGTGAGTGTGTGTGTGTGTGTCTTAGAGTGTGTGTGTGTGTGTGTGTGTGTGTGTGTGTGTGTGTGTGTGTGTTTACATGTATGTGAGCGTGTGGGTGCGTGCGTGCGTGCGTGCGTGCGTGCGTGTGTGTGTGTGTGTGTACCTCTTTCTCTCTCCATCTCTTTCTCTCTCTCTCCATCCCCTACTCGTTAAATAAAGAATTGTCATTGTCATTGTCATTTCTCCCCTTCCCACTTCCTCCCTCACCCTGCCCCCTCAGGAGTTTTTGCTTGTGTGAGTCTTCTTACCAACTTGTTATTGTTGTTTTTGGCGTGAAGGGTTTTTTCCGAGCTATTTATTCCGGGCGTTTAAAAAAAAATAATTTAGGTCGCCGTTTTGTTGGGATGTATGCAATAATGAAGTTTGATGGGGAGAAAACCCGTATCCATTTCCGTCAGCTGTCTCATATCGTTGTTATTTATGTGCTTAATGTTATATGTACGTAATCTATATATATATACGACTAGTGTCTGTCTGTCTGTCTGTCTGTCTGTCTGTCTGTCTGTCTGTTCGCGATGCACGGCCAAAGTTCTCGGTGGATCTTTTTCAAATTTGGACACCGTATTCAGCTACACCCCGGACACAACCTCATCGATGAGATATTTCAACACGTGCTCTCAGCGCGCAGCGCTGTGCGCGCTGAACCGATTTTTTTTGTTTTTGTTTTTTTTGTGGTCGGGATCCACTACCAGTAACTCTTCCTTATCTTCTCCAGTGTTTTCAGCCGCGATTATCTTCCTTCCTCCGTGTGGCGTCAATCCATATTCCCGTTACTACGTTACTATTTTTGGAAGGTCACTGCACGTTACTATTTTTAGAAGGTCTCCAGTGTTTTGCGCGTTTATCTCCTTTCCTTCGTGCGCCGGCGAAGCCGGCGTACACCCGGCAAAGCCGGGTCCCAGGCGCAGCCTGGTATTCGGCTCTACTTCTTCCCGGCGAAGCCGGTACCCGGCGAAGCGGGTAATCATCTAGTAACTATATATACTGACACTTTTCTTTCAGGTGAAAAACAGACGTTAGCGACAATGCATCACATAACACAGACAACGACAGCAACAACAATGTTGCTGCTGGCGGTGGTGTTGATGGTACCGTGGCAGATAACGGAAGGGGTAAGATGTTTATTAAAGAATAGCATAATGTGTGCCTGCCACGATTACAATCTTTTGTAATATATTTACTTTTCCATTCAAACAGAAGCTGACGACGAGTTCGTTATAACGACTGTCCCAACTTAGAAATCGTTAGGCGTCGGCAGCCTAAACAAAAACAAGAGGCGAAGCCTTCAAGGCTCACGTAAGAAATCGACAAACAGTAACACAAACTCAATCATTCCGTCACACATACACACACACAGTAAGCATAGGTGACACGGTGCAAGAGTGCGAGACATTAGATCTAGATCTGTCTGTCTGTAGCCTACTTACGGGGACACGACTGCCAGATGGCCAGATCGACACTGCGCTTTCGACAGCGCTGGAAATACGCTGTGCAGATCAACCTGTAGGAAATCTCCTTTGGTATCTTCTTTATCTATTTTTCTGGAGCTACGAAACCGAACAATGTGAAATCGTCTTCTCCGAATCGGCGAACTGCAGCTCGGTGATAACTGTATCTATACCACAATCCTTCACGCGATCTGACCTAACCTTGACCCCTGACCTGGGGTCTACATACCACACACGACACAAACCAGTTACCTGTTTTTACCCCCCCCCCCCCAAACCCCCCACCAGCCGTTTTCTTTGGATACACACTTTAACTACATACGTGCCGACGAAATGTTGATCATTGCTTCAATACTTTGATGCTGTTGCTTGAATAATAACCAGATAAAATTAGTATTTCGGTGTTCAGTCAAATGTTAAAGTTTCTACCACAGACATACATACATACGCACGCACGCACGCACGCACGCACGCACGCACGCACGCACAGACAGACAAAAGTTAGCATCGCATAGGCTACACTTACGTGAGCCAAAAACACTTCTTTTCGAAAGTTCTTTCAGACCGCCGACAACTTTATTTAATCTCCATTTCAGCAGTGCTGCCGTCCTTTTTTTTAATTTTTTTTTTATGAAGTTAACGCCAAGTACTGCCTTAAACTAACGTAAAGTGCCGAAACTGTACATGTACTGGTCATTCTACAAATCAGTGGACAATAGTGAAAGACAAAGCCAATGATAGTTCGCTTGATATGTTAATTCTGTTTGCACGACTTCTAGACTGAATCGCCTATGGTGTAAGATTCAGAAAGTGATAGCAATGTCTGCTTGATATTTCAATTCTGTTTGAATCACTTCAACATCTGTACAGAGCGGATATTGATGTTGAAGACGAAGTACAATGATAGTTCGCTCGATTTAGGAATGTCATGTGACCACATGAACAATAGACATATATCTGCGGGACTAAGTGAACAAATAGACATAGATCTGCGGGACTAAGTGAACAAATAGACATAGATCTGCGGGACTAAGTGAACAAATAGACATAGATCTACGAGACTAAGTGAACAAATAGACATAAATCTGCGGGACTAAGTGAACAAATAGACATAGATCTGCGGGACTAAGTGAACAAATAGACATAGATCTGCGGGACTAAGTGAACAAATAGACATAGATCTGCGGGACTAAGTGAACAAATAGACATAGATCTGCGGGACTAAGTGAACAAATAGACATAGATCTGCGGGACTAAGTGAACACATAGACATAGATTTGCGGGACTAAGTGAACAAATAGACATAGATCTGCGGGACTAAGTGAACAAATAGACATAGATCTGCGGGACTAAGTGAACAAATAGACATAGATCTGCGGGACTAAGTGAACAAATAGACATAGATCTGCGGGACTAAGTGAACAAATAGACATAGATCTGCGGGACTAAGTGAACAAATAGACATAGATCTGCGGGACTGAGTGAACATTGATGTAGAATATAACGTACAGTGATAGTTCGCTTAATATGTAAATTCCATTGGAAGTAGGCCTACGTCGACAAATGGACATCTGGATCGAACGGACATCGTTCTAAAATAAAATAAAATGCTAGTTCGCTTGATATGTGAGTGCCGTTTGCATTACGTCGACAAATGGACATCTGGGTTGAGGTGCACGAACCGAACGTGGGTTCCACCCAAATACGGGAGAGAACAAACTGCGGGTTCTGATTCGTTAAAACCACAACACATCTCAGTTTCAACCAATCCAACACTGCGGGTGGCTCTCGTTTGAATGGCAACTTTGTCGTGCCCTGGACTGAGCGGACACTGACTGATGTAAGATAGCGTGCAATGATAGTTTGTTTGACATGTGATTTTCATATGAGCCACTCCAGCAAATCAAGTTGGCACTGATCTGGACAGAGAGTCAATGTTAACATAAGAGAAATAACAATCAGCGATAGTTTGATCGATATGCGAATTCAATTTGAACCGGCCACATACCTTGAAATGACAGTCCACTTCGTCAACATCACGGGCCAAAGAATCTAGACACAGCCATCGTCGAACGCTGAAGAAGAAGAAGACGAAGAACCGGCCACAGACCACAAATAGACATCTGGCGGAATGCGTGAACATTGGCGTAGGATCAACTGAGTACAATTGACAAACTAATGGCATTGAACTGTGTCTAAAGATCAAGTTCCGGCAAAATCTCCTCTTCCTCAGTCGGCTGCACCATTCCACACAATGATGGATGGAAAACTGTAGAGCTTAAAAAAGCTAACTTACTGAACTAAATAAAAGTTCAACACCAGGGAAAAAGTTTAAAAAAAAAAGAAAAAAAAAGTTATGGACATTTCGGCTTATTCACAATAGAAACAGAATCGTCGAGACATTCCCGCAGTATTGTGGATCACGGTGGTAGGCTAAAAACACTCAAAACACTCTTCAACTCCAATAGAAGACCCTCTATTTGGAGAACGTCTACTAAACATTCCTACCCCCCACATTATCATCCCCTAATAAACCCCCCCACACACACACACACACACACACACCTTCTACCTTGCAGGGTCGGTCATCTGTCAATGACGCATGGACAATTGGACATTATCGGTCTTTTAGTCTTGGAATCGTTGTAGTTGTTGTTGTTGTTGTTGTTGTTGTTGTTGTTGTTGTTGTTGTTGTTGTTGTTGTTATTGTTGTTGTGGTTGTTGTGGTTGTTGTTGTGGTTGTTGTGGTTGATGATTTAGTGAGACAAATAACCAACACATGCCCCTTGGCCACGTGTGTCAGACACACCCCTCGCTAGTGACTGGCCTGTGGATTGTTTGTCCCACTAAACGCAAGGGTTTTCACTCTTTTACAACCCGACAGAGTTATTTCCGGAATTCGTCTATTACTTCTAATGGGGGTATTTAACGTGCGCAGGTGGAAAATCTGCTGCTGAACCCCAGCTTTGAGGACACTCCGGCCGGCACGTGGAACACAAAAGGCTTCAGAGCGGAACAGTATGCTGACGACAAGCTGGACGGACGGTACTCTCTGCGCTGTTCTGAAAGGTATCGTCTTTTGCAGAGTCAATAGATAATCAAATAAATTAGTGAATCAAGTAAGCAAATAAATTCATCTATTTATTCGTCCAATCCGTCCGTTGCATCCAGTCCTTCCGTCCATTAGTGTTTGAACGTTCAGTAATTCAAATATGAAATGTTGTTGTTGTTGTTGTTGTTGTTGTTGTTGTTGTTGTTGTTGTTGGGAGCTTACACGGAACATTATTTACCTACACTGCCTTTTGTTTTGTTTCTTCCTGTTTGCTTCATTCTATCCATCTTCTTCTTCTGCGTTCCATCAAATCAGCAACTCTATCCAATCTATAAATCCATCCACCCACCCAACCATCCCATGTTTATTTTGTGTGTGTGTATGTGTGTGTGTGTGTGTGTGTGTGTGTGTGTGTGTGTGTGTGTGTGTGTGTGTGTGTGTGTGTGTGTTTAGCTGCCGCACTCTGGAAGAATACAAAAAGCCGATTTTTCAGAGAGCTCTCCAGTCCACCCTGCCAAAAATAGGTACCTGACCGTATTCAGGGCTGGCAAAGGCAAAGGCAGCGAGGGAGAGGAATGGGCACTGCCCTCATCGTAAAGCTTGCCCCAGAGTTGTTGAGATCTCTAACATCTAGCTCTCACTGGACAAAACACGATTCTCGGGCGACCTTAACCTCAACCTTTTCTTTATTTAACCGTTTCAAAGACTACTAGGTCAAAGTTCCTGTGAATGTTTTGTTTTGTCAAAGCTCACACGTTCGAGAATTCAACCATTCGGCATTCTTCCTGAATGACTCACGCGTGTTCTACTTCACAGAAAAAAGAAGCTGGTCGGGCCGTCGCAGTACACGACAGGCCTTCGCATGGGGAGTGGGTATGAGCTGCGGGCTTACGTCAAGCTGCTGAACGATAACCCCGACAAGCTGTGGCAGCAGCTCAAGGCGGTTGTCAGGTTCGACTTCACTGTCAAGGTCGAGGGCAACACCCTCAGACCGATATCTGGTGGGTGGTGCACAGTGTGTGTGTTGGGTGTGTGTGTGTGTGTGTGTGTGTGTGTGTGTGTGTGTGTGTGTGTGTGTGTGTGTGTGTGTGTGTCAATGCAGACGTTCGCGGCACTAAAAGTCAAACTTCAAACGCTGAGGCAGGCTACAGGTGGTGTACTTTAATAGTTGCTCAAGAAGACATATATACGGAGCTATGTTATATGTGTACTTGTGTGTGTGTGTGTGTGTGTGTGTGTGTGTGTGTGTGTGTGTGTGTGTGTGTGTGTGTGTGTGTGTGTGTGTGTGTGTGTGTGTGTAGAACGATTCCGAGAAAAGTACCGGACCGATCTTCATGAAACTTTACATACAAATTCTCCCAGATTATATTACCAGACCTTGTTTTCTTTTGTTTTGTTTTGATAATTGTGTTTGATTACATCATATCCGGCTATTTGTGTACTTGCCCTTTACTTATTTTCCTTTTGTCTGTCTTGGACAAAAGCTGATCTATACACATTTTGTTTTAATTGGGGGGGGGGGGGGGGGGCTTACATTACAGTTGAAATTGAAATATACAAACCTTTGACACATTTTCCCGGCTTACACTGAAGCTGATCTATTTGACAGCTTTTACAAATAGTCAGTCTAATGTTGGTACTAAACCATTTGAAGATGTTGACACAATTGCCTGGCTTAGACTGTAAAGAGATAGTTTATACGAAGGTTTTGACAACATTTGGGAGAGAGTGGGTGACGATGGTGAAAACGAGTGGGGGGGGGGATTATGCTTTTTTATTGCTGTTGCCAACCCGTAGGTTTGCTGGACGATATCCTCACGCTCATAAGAAAAATACCTAACTCAGTGTAAGGCATTTCTGCTGTGAGACTACAGGGGAAGCTACTGGAATGGTACCTGTCATGAGTTAGAGAGTACAAACTCTAAGAACATCGGAAACCATTGCCACGGTTACGTAAGCAAAACTGCCGTTCTCGTTTCTGAGTTAGGCACTTTTTTGTTTTGATACATAAAGACTTGTTTGGAGAATGTGAAGGTATGCACAGGCTTTGTTGGGGTTGCTATGCAGTTGTTCTGATTGAAAATGTTGCTGTACGCTCTCTATCTTACGCGGATACCGATGTCAACCGCTCGGGATAGGCAGTTTGCAACTTTGACCTAAATTGAGATAGACAGATTGTTCAGAAACCAAAGAAGTTTTTTCTCAAAACTCTAAAAAAAAATAAAAATAGGCAATCTTATGAGCGTGACGGTATTCTCTGACGTGAGTAAATTTTACGTACGTCCAAAGTGTGGCAGTATGTTGCGACAAGATTAGTTTAAAGACAGCATTTATTGGAGAGAGAAAAAATGGTTACATGAATTTTATTACAGAAAGGCCACCGAGATGTGTAGGGTTGAGAGACCAAAAACGAAAAGACTGTCTAGCAGTTCTCAAGACATGGAGAGACAAACTGAAAAAGCAAAATGCAGAAAAGAAAAAGCTAAACGAACAAAGAAAGAAAGAAAAACAACGGAAGAAGCAAGAAAAGAAGAAGAAGAAGCAAAAGAACAAGAAGAAGAAACAAGACAAGATAAAGAAACAAAAACAGAGAGAGAAAGACAAGCAGACGAAGAAGGACAAGAATAAAAAGGATAAGGAAAAGAAGAACGATAAGAAGGCGAAAGATAAGACGAAAGAACAGAAGGATAAGGAAAGGAACAAGGCGAAAGAACAAAAGAAAAGGGACCGACAGAGGAATAAAGAAAAGAAGGAGAAGGACAGACAGAAGGCGAAAGACAGGAAAGAGAAAGCCAAGACAGGAAAAGGCAGCGGGGCACGAAGCTCCCGAAATCAGACAAGAATCAGAACCCTTTCTCAACTTGCCCCGTCTCTTGAAACCCAAACGGCAGAAAGAACAAGACGCGATGTTTATCACCCCATAATCCGACAACGACTACTGCAGCGACAACGCCATCGACGACAAGCGCAACTGCCACAGACACCCGTAGCGGGAGAAGACGAACATCTCATGTTGGGTAAAGGGAAAAAAAAGTCGTGTGCGCGGCGAAGCTCTCTGCATTAGCATGTGCTTGTATGTTTTATGCGTAAACTGCTAATCGCATGATTCTCAAATGGAGTACATAGGTGGAGGTGCAAGGTTGGGGTTGCGCGGGCCTGAGTTCATGCAGCAGGCGACGAGGGCGGGGATGGGGGGGGGGGGGGAGGTTGGATAGAAGGGGTTGAAAGATGCAGTCTGTGCAAATTTTGAAAACAGTGTAACAAAAACCAAAAAAACCATTTGTCTAATGGTTTTTCTTCGTCTGTTGGAAGGAGGACTTCAAGAGAAACAATTGCTTCAGCAGATCATTAGCAAGCAGCAAACATAATTATGAAAATATGAAACATGGGGAAAACATGAAACCCACATAATAAAAAAATAAAAATGAAAACCACATCTAATTCTTGTTCAGCTGCTTGGGGAAAGAGGAGGGAGGGGAGCGGTGAAAACTATTGTGAAGGAGCTAACCCCACTGTAACGATCATTTTGTTGATGATTGGATTGGATTGGATTGGATTGGATAAGATTTACAGTCCAGTGAGGTTACCCTCATGGAAATTCGGGCTGCTTTCTCCCCGGGGAAAGCGAGCTGCCATACATACGGCGCTACCCATATTTTTTTTCCTGCATGCGTGTATTCATGTTTCCTGAGACTTAATGCCGTGTGAGATGGAATTTTTTTTACTTTATTCCAAGTCCCACGGGTATTTGATGGACATTTTTATCTATGCCTATACAATTTTGCCAGGAAAGACCCTTTTGTCAATCGTGGGATCTTTAACGTGCACACCCCAATGTAGTGTACACGAAGGGACCTCGGTTTTTCGTCTCATCCGAAAGACTAGCACTTGAACCCACCACCTAGGTTAGGAAAGGGGGGAGAAAAATGCGGCCTGACCCAGGCCTGAACACGCAACCTCTCGCTTCCGAGCGCAAGTGCGTTACCACTCGGCCACCCAGTCCCTTAAGGAGAAATAAGTTTCATCTTTTAACTGCACGTATCCTTTCATCAAATGAGCGGTCAATGAACAAAAGCTTTAATTTGTGGTGTTAATTCGAGGGCGATTGGTTGTGAAAGTAGGCTTATTCATATGCTATGTTTCGCTTTCCATTTCAGCTTATAAAACCCAGCAATATAAACGTTGCCCTCATTGTTTGCTTGTGGTCCACATGATACTGCCTATGGTATAGGGGCATGCGACTTTGCAGATATATGTACATGTTGTTCTCTGGTATTTGTAGCTCGAGATGTGTATACATACATGTATAGTAGCCGTTTGGAATTACAAAAATAAAACACTAATATATAGTGCGTTTTTGTTCAAACATTTATTTGAATGAAGCTCTTGTCTTCAAATTGCACACAGGTGCTAGACTGACATCATTTTCACGAGCTTGAACTGTTATATTTAGGCCAAACAAAAATATATGTTGGTTTAGGGTAACGTGACCAAAAAAGATAGGGTCAGTAGGTCGGCTTTTTTTATTTTATCTTTTTTATTTTAGAGGAGGTTAGTTTCCTTTGTCTCGGTATGGTTCACAAAATGTGCCAAAAGTTGGGTTTTTTGATAAATGAAAAGTCGGTCGGGTTACCCTAAACCAACATATAACATAACTTTGACGTGAACTCTGCTTCTGTGTTTGGTGTCACTACCCTTATACCGCTACTTACCCATTTGTCTGTGGCATAGAATTGGCATGGAACAGCATGTTGGTGGCCTGTGTCGTCAGTCTTAAAATAAACAAGAAAGTATGCTTGGTTAGAGTTAAATAATATATGGCGTATTTGCTGTTGTAATTCTTGTTGTTTTTGTTGCTCTTGTTGTTAACGTTTAAAAAAACTCTTCACATTTAGTCTTGATGTAATTTCATTATCCATTATTGAAAAGGTACGTGAAATAAGCCGTTGCAATCTGTCGTTAGTCTTGTTACGCTTAGTTGCTTAGTAAGCTGAGCAGAAGTCAGGGAATCAATCAGTCAATCGCTCAGTCAGTCAATCACTCAGTCATTCAATCAGTCAGACATTCAATCAATCAGTCAAACAGTCTGTCCCTCGATTCTCTTGAATTTTGTGTCTAGCTTTGCACATTCTAATCGTCCGTCAAGTCTGTTTTAAGAGCACGCTCACATGCGTAGCTTGTTGTGCTCCATTTATTAAATTATAGGTATGTGTTGTTGTTCTTTGAAAATGTTTGAATTATAGCGTTCATTCAGATAAGTCATTTGGATAGTGATGAACGACTCGTCTGTTTCTTCTGTCACAAACAGCGCTGGCTAGAACAACACACACACACACACACACACACACACACACACACACACACACACACACACACACACACACACACACACACACACACACACACACACACACGAACGTGTGCAATTGACGTCAGTAATGGAGTAAATTTGTGACGTCAGGTATCGAGACGGCACAGGGAGCTTACATCATTGCCTGGCGTGCCTTCGTGAGGTCAGAGCAGGGCTGGGTTTTGCTTACTGGAAACATCAACGCTCCAATGCTACGTAAGTAAACCAGTATTCATTTGGGTCCCATCTGGCGTTGGATGAGGGGTATGGATACTACTTGTATGATGATGATGATGAACGATGATGATTGTACCATTCGTTCTCTCGTATATATATATGTTAAGATGATGTGGCAGACGTGAATGTTACGATACGCGTAATTCGTAAGACTCCCTGTATGGTGGGTCTTGACAGCTTTAGACTTAGAGCTATGAGATTTAGAGAGCTACGGTTAAAACAAATCGTGATCCTAACATACATTGCAAAGAAGCATAAATGGTTGTTCTGTGTTCTCTGTTTTAGCTTTCAGTGGTGCCGAACTGGCCATTCGAGGTCCGGATGAAGGCATCGACTTTTTGCTTGACAACGTGACTTTGTACGAGATTCCCGAGCGTTCCGATTGGCTGACCGCATCCCATGCTATGATTGACGAGCACAGGAAGAGTGACATTAACTTAAGGTCTGCAATTATTTATCTATGAAAAGTCTGTGTCATACAGACAGGGAAGATTTCAAGTTACCTTCCTTCTCGTAACGACCACAATGTAAAACAACCATCGATCCATTCAGGCTGTTTCGTGGGATGAGACGGGAGCTATATGGCCTTGTGGATAATAAGCCAGCCTCCCAAGCACAATGCTATCACTTTAGGAATGAAAAAGCTTTCCCGCTGGACACTTAATGTATCCCTTTGTAGTACAAACACCCTTTCATTTAAACACTCACCGCTTGAGAACATCCTAGGTGCCCTCCGTAAAAAGCGAGCAATTTTCAAAGAATTTATTTTTGCGTGGTTTACCTGAGCCATCGTGAACCCGTGTGATCCAGTTTCCTTTTTTTCACAATGTAGTCGTCAGTTTGTGATTTCAATGCGACTCGCTGTAAGCTTATCTGCAATAGCACGTTATTATGTACCTCTGAATCTAAACGCAACAAACGGCTGCGATTCACACGAACTCTAGCGATGGCTTTTGACTGTTCAGAGGAACTGGCGATAGGCATAACCGTCGTCTGCTACGAGAACCACGACCTTGCGTGACCCTGCTTCCGGGCTTTTCTTTTTTCAAACTTTCAAAACTTCGAATTGTACTGATCTTGTCTTGATGAAGAATTATTTTATGATTTAAGAATGTTTGTGTAACAAGCTGTCAATTTATTATTTAGATTTTAAAAGTTAGGTCTAGCGCCAAAACGCACCGTCCGATTGTCTGATCACATAATCCGCAAAATTGATTCTTTGAAAATTGCTCGCTCTTTACGTAGGGCACCTAGGATGTTCTCAAGCGGTGAGTGTTTAAACGAAAGGGTGTTTGTACTGTGTGTAAAAGCCTGACAGTATCTGTGATGGTTTACGGGAGGCGTACTGTGCCTTTAAACAGCTGTCGCTAGTAAAGCTCGCCGTCCACTACAGCTCGCGAGCAAATATGTGTTGTACCACAAGTGGATGAAATACTCCTTCTATTATGATAGGCTTCCGGTTGTATGCATAGAGCAATAAAACAATTAAGAATTCAAATTTTTTTTAAAAAATCAAAAAAAATCATAGATGTCTTTTTTTAGTGTGGAACAGAGAAAATTTAGAAACACAAAATTGTCGCGATCGGTAGTTTTTTTTTTAAATACTAAAGAGATATTCCACTTGGATGGTTACGGGAATCCAGAAGCAACGTTTTTAAATTGGAAGATCGTAACTGCATTGCTATATTTGAAGTGATTTTGTTTAATTTGGAGTACATGTAAGGCCTAAACGTCAAGATTTCTCACGTCTCCAAATTCGGTAGGTTTATCTTTTCGAAATAAGCTCTTCAATTTGAATTGTATGGGAAATATTTCAAAGTTTTCAATTGCTTACATATAACTTGTGTTTTCTGTGGTGTGTCGCTAATGTCCTTTTCATATCATGTCCTGGACCGGCACGGTTGGCCTAGTGGTAAGGCGTCCGCCCCGTGATCGGGAGGTCGTGGGTTCAAACCCCGGCCGGGTCATACCTAAGACTTTAAAATTGGCAATCTAGTGGCTGCTCCGCCTGGCGTCTGGCATTATGGGGTTAGTGCTAGGACTGGTTGGTCCGGTGTCAGAATAATGTGACTGGGTGAGACATGAAGCCTGTACTGCGACTTCTGTCTTGTGTGTGGCGCACGTTATATGTCAAAGCAGCACCGCCATGGCCCTTCGTGGTCGGCTGGGCGTTAACCAAAAACAACAAAAAATATATCATGTCCTTGGTCTTTGCGTTCTTCAGACAAATATCGAACACGAAAACATAAATCTGTGACAGTCCAGAAATAAGACACGTACAAGAAGCGATATTACACGTCAAAACTGTTCCCAGCACAAAACTCATGTTCCTTTATTGCTGTTTTGTAAAACGGTAGCTTTTACAAGGCTCGTTTGAAATGAAACAGTAGGCAGCAATTGATGTTTCTCTGTTTTACTTATTTTTTCGTGTGTGTCAATGTGTGTCGAACATCTTTTTACATTTAGTCAAGTTATGACTAAATGGGTTTTTTTTTCTTTATTTGGTGTTTAACGTCGTTTTCAACAGTTCAAGGTTATATCGCGACGGGGAAAGGGGGGGGGGATGGGATAGAGCCACTTGTTAATTGTTTCTTGTTCACAAAAGCACTAATCAAAAAATTGCTCCAGGGGCTTGCAACGTAGTACAATATATGACCTTACTGGGAGAATGCAAGTTTCCAGTACAAAGGACTTAACATTTCTTACATACTGCTTGACTAAAATCTTTACAAACATTGACTATATTCAATACAAGAAACACTTAACAAGGGTAAAAGGAGAAACAGAATCCGTTAGTCGCCTCTTACGACATGCTGGGAAGCATCGGGTAAATTCTTCCCCCTAACCCGCGGGGGGTGTGTCGAACATGCACACAACTAATATAATATAATATAAGCTTATATATACTTTAATATTATGATTAAAATAAAACCGCATTCATGACGGGCTTTCGCTGAAACAACGCTCGTCTGGTGCGCATAACGGGATGTTCAACATAGCAATATCTGAGGATATTAAGAGTAGTAAATATGGGGAATGACTTGTAGTCTGTGCTTATTATTGCATTCCTGGCTTTCTTTCTTTCTTTCTTTATTTGGTGTTTAACGTCGTTTTCAACCACGAAGGTTATATCGCGACGAGGGAAAGGGGGGAGATGGGATAGGGGAAAGGGGGGAGATGGGATAGAGCCACTTGTTAAGTGTTTCTTGTTCACAAAAGCACTAATCAAAAAATTGCTCCAGGGGCTTGCAACGTAGTACAATATATGACCTTACTGGGAGAATGCAAGTTTCCAGTACAAAGGACTAAACATTTCTTACATACTGCTTGACTAAAATCTTTACAAACATTGACTATATTCTATACTAGAACCACTTAACAAGGGTAAAAAGTGAAGAATTTTATGGGTGAGAAAAGGAAAGTAAAAGGACTTTGGGGAGGCAGAAATAGAGAAGAAACAAGAAAAAGATCCTAATTAGGTTCACGGCATCGAGAGTGATGCGACCTTCTCTCAGAAGTTAGTAGAGAAGGCTCCCCCATCCACCACCCGGAGGACGCGCCTCTACGCCAATTAGGGGGCGCGAGGCATTCCTGGCCTACTCATATTATGGGCAAAACAATATATTACAACACGCAATATGTATGTGCATACACTAATTGAATGTATACTCTTCTGTCTACATTTTGCAATCACCATGTGTCAAGTAAATGGTTTATAAACAACCCTGTTGGGACTTCAGCAATCATTGACAAACACAACACAAAACTTCAAAGTTCATTCATGAGGCTTTATACAAACGTTGCTGAATTCAAAAATATACGCTGGGTCAAATTAGGTAATTCCTTTCTTCATAAAATTATGTTAATTTTTGTTGTGTCTTTGTGTGATTTCTTTCTGTCTGTAAATCCTTTCTTTATTTTGTGCCTTCCTTTTGCAGCGATTTGTTGACGTTCTGTTTTTAAAGGGAGATCCCGTGAGCATTTCTGCAAATTGTCTGAATGTTTATCCGTCTCTTTTGTTGTTGCAGAGTGACTGTTCCTGCTGGTGTCAACCCCGCTGACGTTGACGTACAGGTATGTGGATAATTCCACACCTTGTCATAACTAGGAACTCCCTGTCGTTCACAGTTAATACGCTTATGTGGACCATTTTGTATCACACTCTTAATCACAGTAATCGTGAGACAGAACTTGGTCGGCTTTTTTTGTGTGTGGCAAGGCAAGCGAGAACGTTTATCAAAAAACAAAAACAAACAAACACAAAAACATGGTACATCAACAAAACGAGAAAAAACTGCTTAGGCCTGGCGCTCACCTATGTAACTTCAGCAGGACAGACGACGCACTGCAGATTGTCCCAGCCCGCTACACGTTGCGTGAAAGGAAAACAGGCCAAGTAGGCTACTCGTCATAATCCCTATTGCAGCATTATGATTAATAATATACAGTGCGTCGTCTGTGCCGCTGAAACTGCACAGGTATACTCTGCCCTTTATGTTTTGCGTACACATTCAAATAATATCAGGCCTGTAAGATGAATAAGGATTCTATAACTCAAAAAGTTCCGGGGATACTCTTAACCATACAGATTTTATAATATGACTTTGAAAAAACGTATAACGTGAGCTTATAAAACTTGAATAACCATATCAAATGAAACTTCGTTTACCGTGCAGTTTACAAAATAAACTAAATTGAACAACAAACACTAACTTAGAACTGGCCGACATGGTATTAAATACAATAAAACTCGGGCTCGTTCATCGTTCTTTGGGTCGTTGGTTCGCTCGTTTGTTTGTTTGTTTGTTTGCTTGCTTGCTAGCTTGTGGTTTTGTATTTTGATAATTTATACCGATACATGTACACAAAATTAGTACATATTTTCCATTAACTGCATATCTTTTTATATTTAGTCAAGTTTTGACTAAATATTTTAACATCGAGGGGGAATCGAAACGAGGGTCGTGGTGTATGTGCGTATGTGTGTGCGTGCGTGTGTGTGTGTGTGTGTGTAGAGCGATTCAGACTAAACTACTGGACCGATCTTTATGAAATTTGACATGAGAGTTCCTGGGTATGAAATCCCCGAACGTTTTTTTCATTTTTTTGATAAATGTCTTTGATGACGTCATATCCGGCTTTTCGTGAAAGTTGAGGCGGCACTGTCACGCCCTCATTTTTCAACCAAATTGGTTGAAATTTTGGTCAAGTACTCTTCAACGAAGTCCGGGGTTC